>NC_056624.2:130958435-131213435 GCF_002870075.4 Lactuca sativa | reverse complement strand
CTTCTTCTCCTGTAAAAAACTGCCATCAGACACCACTCACCAGATCACCTTCTTTGTTTCAGATCTGCTCTGACAAGCACATAAAAACATATTAGAATCACTTAGATCTAGTTCGCAACCACTCTCCACCATCAGATTTAAAGCCTAAACCATCCCCGCCGCTCAGCTCCTCCAGATCTATTTACCACCACCGATGACCACCACGACCATCTCTCATACCAGATTTGTTTAGATATGATATTGATCTAAGTGAAACGCCACCAGATCTGATCAAATATGGTTTAGATTTGTTCAGATCTGGTCCAGATATAGTCTACCACCAACCTCCGACGACTTTCCAGCACCGCCACCATTAATCTCCGGTACATCATATCTATTACAAGATCGTGAACGTTAACCCACCTCTTAAGCTTTACTTTTTCTCACTAAATAACCAGAAAATGTTAGATCTTGATACAAATCGTCAGAATGTCTTAGATTTGAAGAGAAGCAGATAAAAAATGACCACCACACACCGAATTTGCTCATATTTGAAAACTTAGTGTAGCTACTAGAATGAACAGACAAATCTATTAGCTCAGACGAGTGATGAGACCATATTTACAAGCTTCAGTCACCAACGAGGATCCACCAGAACCTCCTCCATTTATTTCTTTCTCTCTGATCACTGTTGAAACACATCAGGTATGTCGATTTTTTACTATTTTTCCTTCTATTAAACTGTGAATTTAATGTTCTAATCTCTCATTTTTGTTTCTTTTTGTTAATTTTAGTTTTAACGTTGTCCAGTTGTGAATATATGTTAATTTTCTTAGTTATTCTCATATTTATAGAAATTTGTTATTTATATTTATATTTTATTGTATTTATGTTGTAGATTGAGTTTAGAATATATGTTCTTATGTTAGTGTTTTCTCAAAAAAAATAAAAGTTATAAACTACAAATTCATTATTTTTTATAAGTTTTAAACTATGAATTTTGTGTATTAAATTATGATTTGACCATATTAAGAGTTTTAATTTGATAATATGGTTGTAAATGCATACTTTTTATGTACTAAAATATAAATTTATTATATTAAGCTGTAAATTTTGTGTTTAAGCTATGATTTTTGTGTTTTAAACTATAAATTAACTATATTAAGTTGTGCATTTTCTGTTTAAAATATGAATTGACTATATTAACCTATGAATTTTGTGCTTTAAACTAATAATTTCTTGTATTAAACTGTGAATTTTGTGTATTAAACTATGAATTAGCTGTATTAAGAGTTTTTAGTTGATAATATGATTTTCTACTTGTATATGTTGTAGATATCTATGATATAGTTTTTTTTTGTTTGTTTTTTTCTATGTTAAAGTGTGAATTTGATGTTTTAATCTCTCATTTGTCGTATAATTTTGTTAATCTTAGTTTTAACTACTATTAAGTTGTGAATGTATACTTTTTTTTAATTAAACTTTGAATTTATTATATTAGTTTGTGAGTTTTATATATTAAATTGTGTATTAATTGTAATAAGTATTTAAAGTTGATAATATGGATGTGAAGACTACTATCTGTGTACTAAAATGTGAATTTAGTGTACTAAGTTGTGATTTTTGTGTTTTAAACTGTGAATTGATAGCATTAAGCTTTGAAGTTTCTTTTTAAATTACGAATTAACTGCATTAAGCTGTGAATTTTCTGTTTGCACTGTAAATTGATTAGATTAAGCTGTGAATTATGTGTATGAAACTATGAAGTTACTTGTATTAAGTTATGAATTTTGTGTATAAATTTTGAATTGACTATATAAAGAGTGTTAAGTTGAAAATATGGTTGTGGATGCATACTTTTGTGTATTAAACTTTGAGTTTTGTGTACTAAACTATGATTTTTGTGTTTTGAACTGTAAATTGACTGCACTAAACTGTGTATTTTCTTCTTAGACTATGAATTGATTATATTAAGATGTGAATTTTATGTATTAAATTATGAGTTAATTGTATTAAGTTGTGAATGAATTAACATTAAGTTGTGACTATTTTATACTTTTTTTGCTTGCTTTTGAAATAATGTAAATTTTATTCACAGCTTAATATATTAAATTCACAATTTAAAATATGAATGATTTATGTATAATTTTTTTGATAATTTTTTCTAAATATATTTATTTTTTGTGTTGTATAAGTATGTAAGAATATATTAGTTTTAATAATAATTTTGCATTAAATTCAAAATGAGTGAAATAAATGGTTTTATTAGACTGTGAATGTATTATTTAAGTTATTAATGCATGACTTTGTTTACATATTTGATTTAGAAAAAAATAATGGTTGCGATGTTGGTACAAGTGGTTGGTGGTAGCGTGTGGTGGTGGTAGTAGTAGAGTTTGAATTTTTGATTTCTTTGAGTTTGTGAATTATTATAAAATGGTTTGTATTAAGTTGTGAATTTTGTGAATTAAACTATAAATGGAATGCATAAACTTGTAATTTATATAAGTTTTGTGCTTAAATATGAGAGCATATAAGAATGAAAATATTATACTGCAAAAAATTACAAGTTTGCCCTTTTTGTATCAAAAAGAGAAAAAAAAAAATAGAATTTTCACATGTTAAATAAGAATATTTTGTAAATATTTACTAACTTATGGGTGTTCTTAGGGTTCTTAATATTTTGTGGTTCTCATTTAAACCACTCCGATATATATATATATATATATATATATATATATATATATATATATATATATATATATATATATATATATATATATATATATATATATCCGTTATCTTCACCAACACCTCTGTCGATACGCTTGAGAGTTTTAGGGAAAAAAGAATTATGTGACCTAGATTTGTTCTCGCGTTCTCAATTACCGAATTATTCTCATTTGAACCTAACTATAACTATATATTGTTAGAATAAAAATAGCATAGATCGATAGAATCTAAACATGTATATGAACCAAGATAAGAACACAATGATTGAATATGTGCTGAATGATTAAAAGTCACTGCCTTAGAAGAGCTTGACAAAGAACTTCTATTGTAAAGGCAATTTAGAGTTAAGTACGATCGATACTAATCACGGTGCATGCATGCACTATAAATAGTCTAACCCTAGTACATTAATATCGGGTGGACAGGCCCAACCCGATACAAAAGATGGACTAATACAATACAATACAATTATTTACACACCACTGAATAACCCAACAATCTCCCCCTTTGTATCAATAAGGAACGTAGATCTTCATTGCTGTTGGCGCTTCTAAACTACAAAAGGTTTTGGCATTATTCCCAGCAAGGTCTTGCGAACCTGGATGTACCAGTTAATAATATTCGAGAAACATTTCTTGTCCCCCGCATTGTTCACTTTGCACCGATTCATTAACTCCATAATGTATTTTAGGCAATAGGTGGAGTAGAGATCCTTATCATCCAATGAAAAGCAAACTCTATGAAATGCAGCATCAGACCTTTCACGTTTCTGGAAAGCCATACACCAACCATCCTTTCGTATTCTACCTAGCTTCATCTTGTCAAAATATTCTAGAGCTTCCTTGGGTATTATTTTTGGCTTCTTTCGTAGAACTGCTACAATCTCTACATCCATCTTTCCTACTTCCTGGATGTATGAGATTAACACCCGTTTGAGATGTGCCACGATAGGTTCATATTTCCGGTCATCCTTTAAAAGGAGGTGAACCATAGATATCCAATCATATAGGTTTAGGCACGATAAATCTGTTGGGTTTTGAGCATTCCAACACTTCTATGGTGTACATGCAACCCTATAAACCTTGGATCTATGTTTTCTCTATAATACATGAAAATAAGAACTTTCCAAGGCTTTAATCCTAACTAGCATATCATGAAGTTCTTATACTACAAAGTACTAGTTAAATGACATACCTTTTGATGTAGCTTGATGTCTTCAAGCTTTAAGAGCTTAGCCCCAATAGTGTGGAAGCCTCAAATGGAATCACAAATCACCAAAACACCTTGGAAGACTTTAGAGAATATGGATACTTGGTTCTCTCTAGTGAAATTGGCTAGCCCTTCTTAGTGTACCACACTAATGTCTATTTCACCAACCAAGGACATCTTTATATAGTGTGGAGGATTAGGGTTAAACCCTAATACCCATGACCTTTCATTTCCTAGGATCCATGGGTTAAACACTCCATGGACTATCCATGAAAGCTCAGCCCATCCTAAATGAACTTGGCCCATTCCATATATATGAGTCCATATTTAATTAGTTCATTTTGATCACTTAATTAATTATAAATTAATTCTTGATCAATACTAATTAAATAATATGATTCCATATTAATATATTAGAACTTATAATATATTAATATTAATCATAAACATACTATTCTCAAAAGATTATCCATATAAATTGTGTCGGTGAAGTGCAACCCAAATGGACCATGCCGGGTCGGGTCAAGTACATACCAAATATAGTTATGGACTTAGACATTAATCCAACAGTCTCCCACTTGGATAAGTCTAAAACTATTATTGCGTATGACTTCAAACCTAACTGGCAATCGTAGCTCTTAAAGCCGTTGTCGAACTCTGATCTTGTCAACGAACTTGTCCATTAGATAAGGGATCATATATTCCTCCATTCTAGATATCATATGGACTGAGACATGGATTATAATCATTCTCTCTGTCCATTTGTTGTTTCCCGATTTCCGATTTATGACGACTGACTAATTGAACAAATCAAATCAGTCCTGGCCCGGCCGAGCACTTCCATTTGTCATCATCAAATAATCGAGGGGCCCACAGATATCGCTTTTATCCCGAAGGTAAAAGGAATGGATAAACTTCGAATCATATGGCTTGTTCTACTATTTGTTGAATCATACACAAAGGCACGTTTTATAGCACCGAGTTACCAAATGCGTTTTCATGCAATCAATGTACTATCAACTCATAGTAACAACTCATATCTCTAGGTTTGAAGAATATAAGATATTATTGTCTCATGATCACTCGTGATAAAATCCATGAAGTGATTCTAATGAGCGCGGGTTGAATCCAATACTCAAAACTTATGAGCACTCATGAGTGTTGTAGCCCTTTGTCCAACACCTTAGACCTCTACAAGCCAACCCATGACAGTCTTAATTCATATCTACTTCCAACATATGACCGACTGTGGATGGTTTGAATAAGTTAGTCATTCCGGAAGAATAACCCAGTTTATTCAGGAAGTCAAAACATGCAAAGTGAAACACAATAATAATTGAATCCAATATGGTATCAAAACCTATGAACATAAATAAAACACCTTTTATTTATCACCATATGATTACACATTATTCATTGTATACTGTTTCAGCTATCAACTTTATTCTTGAATTTAAAACAATAGTTGTCCCATGCTCCAAGCATGTACACTATGTTTTCTAAACAATAGTCATGCCATACACCAAGTATGCATACTATGTTTGTCTATGATCTTTACTTTGTGAACTAGATCCATTAAATATAACTTCAATGATTCTCTTTTCACACTCCCAAATCCTTACTGCAAATACAAGAATTCCAAATTCATGTCATTTACTGAAATCTGTTAGATTCTAAACTTATATGCATTGATCCTCTTGTAATGATTATGCACAAAGTCAGAAAGACTTGACAATAATCATTACAGAGTATTCCAAAGGAGATCAACTCCTTGGAAACATCCTTCTTGCATTAAGTTTCCTAATCTTAAACAGATTGAAAATTCGAACTTTGAAAAATTTCAAGATTCCATTTTGACTATCACTTCTGAACAAGAGTTGCCTCCTTACAGACTATGTCAATATGGTCCTTCCAGAATTATCACTATACTTCCAACTGTCCTTGAGCAACCAATCTTTGGTAAACCTTAGATTGTCCTCGACAATTGTTTAATCCTTTTAGTCATATCCAGTTCTAAACCTTTTCCCTTCTTAATGCCCCAGGCATTTGGAAAATTTTAGAAAGGATGAATATAGCACATGTAATCGATCCTATATCCGAAGCATATGGGACACGATTCATGATGTCTCACATAAAGACTAAACCAGTCTTTTGCTATAACATTTCCATTTCTATTTGCCAAGTTCTCATAATTCAGATTATGAAGAGGGATGCCGTAATCATAATCGAATTCTAGAACGCAAATAATGGACCCATATACAAAATTTCCTTATGTTGAGCCATTCCAACATGAAATTCATATATATATCCTTGACTAAATACGATTAAAACCTCAATCTAAGCTTTTAGATTTGAGATGAAGTATAATTTCCTCTCCCTTAATTATAGCAAAACAAGTTTTTCCCAATTGAAACCTTTTGTTTTCTATAATTAACATTGCTAACTTGCAACCTTTATCATAATTATCATGCTCCCACTAACATGATGATTATTAGCATAACACTTATGCTCCCACTAGCTTTGACATGTACTCAGAAATCAGCTGAATTTCTTACCAAAGTTCAGATTTCTTATACTAGATTGTTTTGATAAAACTTTATCAAAATCATACACCTTCCCTTAGATAGCACACTTGTGTGTCTAAACAATTATGAAGAGGGATGCCGTAATCATAATGGTTAGACCTTTTGACACTTTTCACAAGTCCAGGTTAGTGTGCCGGTTAACCACAGACGCTCCACTAACGACTTTGAGAATGCAAATATCACAATTGCTATCTAGCTAAAATCCACTTAGTGAAAGTGTTTCCTCACCATCATTTTCATGAATCAGAGAGAAACCTTATGACACTTAGATTTCATGGTGTATGTGTTCTTATCCATGTGAATTGTTAAAACCATAGTCACAAGGAAAGGATAATGACAAATCCAAACTCATATGGACTGAACTTCATCTTAATTTCTTGCCACCTGGTAGCTCAAGGGCCTGCCATTGCTTCCAAGTTGATGTGCAACCAATTGAGAACTCTAAGAACTCATATGCAAAGCCAACTTTAACTGGAATGGGCACAGAATATGTCAGTACGATAGGTTATAAACCTCAAGTCGTGTGCTACTAAAGAACTTCAGGTTTTATTCTTGATTAGTTCTTGAGACTTTCAAGACCTTTAAGACTCCCACTGTCCTCTTGACATATAAGACTCCCTTGTCAAACATCCAAGAGATAGTGCAGACTCTAATCAAGACAAACACTTCACACAATTGGCCTTAGTTGGTCTTTGTTTTATCCAAAACATCACAACTTACCAATTTCAAATGTACAAGAGTAGAAAACTTTTACTCGTACATTTAACAAGTGTTTTAAACATTCTTTAAGACATGTCACTGAAGTTACAATCTTGGAGTATGACTCTAAGAATTGTTTTTGGAACGAAGTATGACTCATCTTCTTGATTTAACCATTTCAACAATTCAAGATCCCTTTTCTTAGTCATAAGAATGCACTAAGATTTCCTTAGAGAACTAATTGTGCTATGGTTTCTTAATCATTAAGATGATCACAAAACTGATACTAAAGTACTCTCTCCCATCTTTTCAGATTTGAGAAACTTTTATCCTTCTGCCTAATTTGATTCTTCTTATTCGCTCTGCCATACATTGGAACCTTTTCCAATGTCTCAGAATTACATTTAAGCTTGTAAGTATAACCATATTTACTGAGCTATAGTAAATTATGACGAATAATCTTATCGATCTTTTGTGGTGGACTTAATCAGTGCACAAGACTGTGTAGTCGATCCCTTAGTCCTTTACTTGACTCACACATCCATGTGAACAAGTAATTAGTCTTAATTTTCCAATACTTGAAAGTTCTCATTCATCATGCTATACAACTTGCATGATTCCAAGTTCCGGTCCAACTGAAACTTGGGTGATGAAAATCTTTCCTTATTTGGTAAATTTAGACATTACCACAAATGAAAGAATCAATTTCATATTTCCACTCTTGCTATTAATGGAATCTTATAAGCAACAATTTTTCCTCAAATGCCATTGTAAGGATATTTTAAAATAAATAAAATCAAAAATTTTCTTTTATTTTAAAATATTGCGGAAAACTTATCCTTACAATCCATATGAAAACTTGTTGTTATCTATTCCTAAGCAATATCTCATAACTCCTAAGAAGTAGCTCAAGAATCCGATCTTCAAACTATGCGATAGAAATCCATCTATGCCATCAGATTCAACATATTCTTTCTTAAAGTTCCTTCACTTTTCTTTGATTCTTAAAACATCACCATGTGACCCAGTCACATCATGTATCAAGAATCTCAGAATAGAAACTTAACAGAGTTAGATAGTGGACTTTACCTAAAGTAGAGTCAAACTTATTGACTTTAACATCCTTAGGTAAATTTGGTAGCTTTGCAACCAATGCCCCTTTCTTTGGCAATATAAACATATGGACCCTTTGATAATGGTACACGAGACTATCACAGACTTAGCTTTTCTCTTTACCATTTGGTCAACCGAGTTGACTATGGCCGATCCCTTTCCACTGGGAAGAGAGAGCTTTACTAGATATCCAATGTCATCATTGTCAATGTCCATAATGTTTTAGGAAGTTGATCTTAGCAAATATATAAGATCATTAAGGGTCTTGTCATAGTCTATTTCATAGGTGTCCCAAAGGAACTCACTATGTGACTTAGAAAGTGATTGAACCACCAACTTTCTCAAGACTTTGACACCCAACTCTCCCGGCTTGTCAATATGTGACTACATCTCCAAGATGTGATCACACCTAGACCTTGCCTTGCCAATAGGGCTTGAGTGACCTCGAACTTGTGGGTTAGGGATAATAATTGGAGGAGGTGAAAGAAGTATGATTTCCATGGGACATCATCTTCATTTAGGAAAGCTTGTTTCAAGAGATTGGGAAGATCATAAATGTCTAAACCAGACATCTTTTGGGAGATATTCAAGATAGTTGATCTTAAGTCCTTAATATGACACCCAATATGAAATATTAAGGCTAGGACCCAACAAACAATTTTATAACTTTGAAGAGGGATGCCGTAATCCAAGCTATAAAATATTTGAAGGTAGGTGAATGACTATTCACCAATTTCCACCATGAAAAACGAAATAATAATTAGGTTTTTAATATGTTTTGAAACTCCTAGATCTTTGAGATTCATTGAACTGTTCAATGGCATGTTTCAATCTCGAGTGTGCCCTTCAGGTTTTGTGACTAGGATGCCGAGGATCACAAAACAAGGTGTGAAGTAACCACACAAATTACTTGGTACCCTTAAGTGTTTACCCCTCAATCGATGTGTCGGTTAACCACACACGCTCCATCGATACTATGATAAACATTAAGTTACCCTTTACCTACCTTGTTAGATACGAGTTAGTGTGTCGGTTAACCACCCACGCTCCACTAACCCACTTAAACAAAGTGCAAAGTGTAATTTCATGGATTAGCACCTTATTCACATTTTTCATAAGTAACTAAGATTAGGTATTATTAAGAGTTTAGTTACTTAGTATTTATCATTAATACTTTTAATGAAGGGAGAATTCTAGTCCTGTCAAACCCGTTCGGCTAACGACCCTCCACCAGTCAAGCAAGCGGTGGGTGAGAGTGGACACCCATTAAGTTGCTATTTTATAGGCAACAACCTTATACCCACCTTATAGACTGGCTTAGTGAATGAGGTGTACTAGCGGTAAGACTGAATTTACTCTTATACATATATATATATATATATATATATATATATATATATATATATATATATATATATATATATATATATATATATATATTATTAACTTATAATATTATAAAGTATAAGGGTTGAATTTTAACTTTTAAAATTCTAAGGGCTAACTTGGAATTAAAATATTCATAAGAGAAAACTTTACAAATTCCAAAACTTGAGGGCAAGTTTTGAAACTATTCAAAACTAATTAATTCCATAACTTATGTGTTTAAAGTAGTTTTAATCCAAAAACTCTTCAAGTTCCATAACTTGAGGACAAGTTATGGAAGACTTTAAACTAATAAAAGAATTAACTTTTCTTTATTTTATAACTTATGGAATTAATTAAGGTTACACTTATTTATTTATTTATTATTTAATGAAGAGACTCTTGGTCCTCCATAACTTGAGGACAAATTATGGATTCATAAAACCATTTAATTAGAACTAGACTCTTCATTTTTGTAACCTTTGCCAACTATTATGAGTTTTATGAAACTTAAATGTGACTTTTCATATAACTTGAGGACAAGTTACAAAAACACATTTTAAAATCAACTCTTAGATTAATTTGGATTGAAAACAACTATTTCACTCAACTTTTCTATTAATCTAAGCAACTCATAAGAACAAGATAATTCAAATCAAACTTTTTCATGTAATTAGTCTAAACCTTAAGCTAATACAAAACATGAATCTATTGACAATTATCTTTGAAATTGGATTAGCATGAACATTACCACATCAAAAACAAGTTTATAAGTCCAAAAACATCTTAGGGTAATGTTCCTAGTCCAATTCCAGCCAAAAAGTCGAATTTATGCTGTCTGGGGGTCCAACTCGTCGAGTGCACAAACCAACTCGGCGAGTTGGATGCTTTTTGCCTTGGACTCACCGAGTCCATACATGGACTCACCGAGTCTGTTGGGCAGACAGCATCAAAACTCGATTTTCCAGCTTCTTTTGCAAGTATAACAAGAAAACAAGCCTAGGCTCTGATACCACTGTTAGGTTTTGAGCATTCTAACACTCCTATGGTGTACATGCAACCCTATAAACCTTGGATCTATGTTTTCTCTATAATACATGCAAATAAGAACTTTCCAAGGCTTTAATCCTAACTAGCATATTGTGAAGTTCTTATACTACAAAGTACTAGTTAGATGACATACCTTTTGATGTAGCTTGATGTCTTCAAGCTTTAAGAGCTTAGCCCTAATAGTGTGGAAGCCTCAAATGGAATCACAAATCACCAAAACACCTTGGAAGACTTTAGAGAATATGGATACTTGGTTCTCTCTAGTGAAATTGGCTAGCCCTTCTTAGTGTACCACACTAGTGCCTATTTCACCAACCAAGGAAATCTTTATATAGTGTGGAGGATTAGGGTTAAACCCTAATACCCATGACCTTTCATTTCCAAGGATCCATGGGTTAAACACTCCATGGACTATCCATGAAAGCTTAGCCCAACCTAAATGAACTTGGCCCATTCCTTATATATAAGAGTCCATATTTAATTAGTTCCTTTTGATCACTTAATTAATTATAAATTAATTCTTGATCAATACTAATTAAATAATGTGATTCCATATTAATATATTAGAACTTATAATATATTAATATTAATCATAAACATACTATTCTCAAAAGATTAGCCATATAAACTGTGTCGGTGAAGTGCAACCTAAATGGACCATGCCGGGTTGGGTCAAGTACATACCAAATATAGTTATGGACTTAGACATTAATCCAACAAAATCAACAAATGCATATTCAAATACTAAGCTCGTAGCTCCTTGTTCCACCTTGACACGAGCATTCAGAAAGCTTTCAGGTTCAATAGGGCCCTAAACCTTCACAACTATTATCTTCTTCGAGCTCCAGGTTTCGTATTGAGGCTTCATATGGTTCAGATAGAATGAAAAGAGCATATGATCATCACCGTTGTCAGGAAAAGGAACGTTCGCAACTCTATCAAAACACTGAAACTGAAATGCCTTTGGAGTAATCGGTAGTTCAAGCTGTGAATCCAGACTGTTCTCCAATTCAAAAGACATAACTGGTTCTAGCCAACACACATTCAAATTATCAATAGCTTCATTCGGGATTTGTTCTAATGATCAGAGAGGGAAAAGAAGCTTTTGAGCTTTTAAAGCGAGTTGGGCTTCACTAGCAAGCCTTTCTTTCTCTTCATCTTCCCCAACAATGTGATGATTTTCATCTATTTCAGCATGACGAATCTTCCTTCTCAATTTCTCGTTCTCATCTTCTTCTTCCACATCACTGTCATCAATCAAGTTTTGTTTTCCTCTCAAACTCAGAGTTACATTAACCTTCGGTTCGTTTAACTTTGGCGTTTGTTCTTGATCATCATCACCACCAACTGGCTTCTTAACATCTTTAGTTGGCACCTTCTTTGCTTCTTTCTGTGCTTCTCCTCCTTGTTTTGGAATAGAAGATTCCAAAACACCTTGAATTATGTCTAACATGGAGAAGATAGGATGCAATTTGTCTGCAAGATGCTGAAGAATAGAGAAAGTGAGGAGAGAATTGCGAGTCTCGATCAGACTGTGCAAATTGGCACTCACATCAGTAATGCAACATCAGATAACAACATTCTTTGATTTCAAATGAGCAATCTGGGAATGCGTATGTGTTAACTTTACTGATATGTCACACCCCCAAAACCGATGAACGGCAAAAACGTTATGGGGTGGAGGACGTCATGTACAGTATCACAACAATGCAAAGTATTAAACAAGCAACAACATCATCCATTGCATTAATAGTATAATTTCATACAAGTGAGTTCTGTAAAATTATATAGACACCAAAAATTATATACATCAAAATAAAAGAGGAGTGTTGAACGAGCTCCTTCTTCTCAAAACCCGGCACCTGTACCTGTCTACTGGCGACCTGAGAATACAAGTTATTTTAAAAGCGAGTATCAGCTTTAAAGCTGGTGAGATCATAAGTATATTAGTATATGTGTTTGTATGAAAGCATTTGTAAGATGTACTGTGTATGTTTCTGAAAGTTTTGTATTTGATTGAACTCTCCTAGAAAACCCAATGTTTTCTACTAAAAGTAGCCTTCTACTAAGGCATCTAGTATTTGTGTGTGTGTCTCTTGTAAAAGTGTGTATTTTCCCAAATCCGACTATCATTAACCAAAAATATAGTTTTTGCATCATTGTTTATTGTGTGAATATCACAAAGTAAAAAGTAAAAGGAAGATGTTATAGTATTGTAATGTAGTAATTAGTAACTACTGATGTACTAACTATCTTAAACCAAATGTAAATTTTAAGGTAACATGTGATCGGCCTGTATCTTGCTACCAACTTAGCTGAAAAACGACAATGTAAGATGCCGTAAAAATGACGTTTGGCACCTGTAGACTTGCAAGTCCCACTATAGTGAGCAGCAAGGTGTAGGATAGTCAATCCAGTATAGATCTATACGCAAACTCATACGCTCCCTAATGAAAGAGATTCTGATACAAAAACAGTCATGGCAGGTAGTGCCATGCCCTGCTGGCTGGACACACACTCTAGTGTGCGGCCGCACACACCTAGTTTGGTGTGTTTGGCCCGAATTTTTGATGCTACACCCAATCTAACCCACCCTACGACACGTAACTCAAATATACTAAGCTTTAAGCACTCTTTTAGACCCAAAACTTCATTATAAAATAGCAAAACGAAGCTAACTTTGATAAAAATGAGAGTGTAAGCTAAAAATTTCGGGTTGTCATATCATCCCTTCTTTAGAAGGAATTTCGTCCCAAAATTAGAATTTAAGCAATTAAGTAATTACAAGTAACTAAGTAATAAGATGAGGGTATTTCAGTTTCATATGATCCTCTCCTTCCCAAGTGAATTCAGGTCCTCGCTTGGTGTTCCAGCGAACCTTCACTATCGGGATACGGGTTTGTTTCGTTTGCTTGACCTCTCGGTCCATGATCCCTACTGGTTCTTCCACGAATTTGAGGCTCTCGTTGATCTCGATCTCATCGAGTGGGATTACAAGAGTCCTGTCGGACATACACTTTTTCAAGTTTGATACGTGGAAGGTAGAAGGTACGTTACTAAGTTCGATCGGTAGATTGAGTTTGTAAGCTACTGGGCCGATTCTGGCAAGAATCTCGAAAGGCCCAATGTATCTTGGATTTAGCTTTCCACACTTTCCGAAGAATATCAAGCCCTTCCAGGGTGAGACCTTCAATAAAACATGGTCGCCTACCTAGAATTCCAACAGTTTTCTACGTTTATCAGCGTAGCTTTTCTGTCGGTCTCTGGAGGCTTTCAATCGTTCACGGATCTGAACGATCTTATCTGTCGTTTCCCGTATGATCTCCGGACCTGTGAGAGTGCCTTCAGGAACTCGTCATTTAGCTAACTGGGTATCACCCACCTCAACCCAACACAGAGGGGATCTGCACTTGCGGCCATAGAGGGCCTCGAATGGAGCAGCCTTTATGCTTGTGTGATAACTGTTGTTGTAGGAAAATTCGACAAGGGGTAAATGAGTATCCCATGCCTTCCCAAAGTTGATCACACAGGCTCACAACATATCTTCCAAGGTTTAAATAGTCCTCTCACTTTGTCCGTCTGTCTGCGGATGGTAAGCTGTACTCATGTCCAGCCTAGTTCCTAGGGAACTCTGTAGCGACTGCCAGAACCTAGAAGTGAACCTACTATCTGTGTCCGAGATAATGGATATGGGAACACCGTGTAGTCGTACTATCTCCTTAATGTAAGTTCTTGTAAGTTTCTCTATCTTGTATGTTTCCTTGATAGGTAGGAAGTGCGCGGACTTGGTCAATTTGTCGACGATGACCCATATGGTATTAAGTCCACCCGTTGTCTTGGGCAACTTGGTAATGAAATCCATAGTGATCTGCTCCCACTTCCATTCCGAGATCTCAGGCTTTTGTAGGAGGCCTGAGGGTTTCTGGTACTCGACCTTGACCTTTGCGCAAGTAAGGCATTTACTCACGAAGGTAGCAATCTCTTCTTTCATGTTAGGCTACCAGTATAGCTTTTTAAGATCCAGATACATCTTATCTGAACCTGGGTGGATGTAATAACGAGTGTTGTGCACCTCGTTCATGACTAAAACTCTGTAACCACCAAGTTTCAGGGTCCAGATCCGATTCATGAGATAATAAGCTCCGTCACCCTTGACTTCCAAGTTCTTATCAATCCCTCGCAGGGATTCACTGGTCATATTTTCAGGTTTCAAAGCGTCGAGCTGAGCCGCTTGTATTTGTGTGGATAAGTGTCAATGGATAGTCATAGTCAATGATTTGACCCTACGACCAGAATATTCTTTCCGACTCAGGGCGTCAGCTACTACATTGGCCTTGTCGGGATGATAACAAATTTCGCATTCGTAGTCAATGAGTAGCTCGACCCACCGTCGTTGTCTCATGTTGAGCTCCTTTTGGTCGAATATGTGTTGTAGGCTCTTGTGGTCTGTAAAGATTGTGCTCTTCGTACCGTACAGGTAGTGTCTCCAGATCTTCAGAGCAAATACAACTGCTCCTAGTTCAAGATCATGGGTCGTATAGCTGACCTCATGTGTCTTCAGCTGTCTCGAGGCATAGGCGATGACCTTACCTCGCTGCATTAGAACACATCCGAGTCCTTGATTTGATGCATCGCAATAGACAACGAAGTCTTCTATCCCTTTGGGGAGAGATAGTATTGGTGTGGTACACAAGGCGCGTTTGAGCGTTTGGAATGCTATTTCCTGCTTTTCTTCCC
Organism: Lactuca sativa; assembly: GCF_002870075.4. Lineage (NCBI taxonomy): Eukaryota > Viridiplantae > Streptophyta > Magnoliopsida > Asterales > Asteraceae > Lactuca > Lactuca sativa. The sequence continues at coordinate 131,197,965 of NC_056624.2, read as the reverse complement.
AGTCAAAGGATACGCCCTTCTGGGTAAGTTTTGTAAGAGGCTTCTCTATGCGGGGCAAGTTCTGAATAAACCTGCGATAGTAGCCAGCGAGGCCTAGAAATTGACGAATTTCTGTAGGCGTCTTCGATGCTGACCAGCTCTCAATGGCTTTAATTTTGGAAGGTTGCACGTGTATTCCCTCTTCACTAACCACATGCCCTAAGAATTCGACTCGGCGGATCCAAAATTCGCATTTCGAGAACTTCGCATAAAGCTTCCGCGCGCAGGGTTTCTAAGACTAATCGCAGATGTTGACTATGTTCCTCCTTACTTTGAGAGTAGATAAGTATGTCATCGATGAAGACGATGGCGAACTTATCCAAGTAAGGACGACACACCCTATTCATTAAATCCATGAATACTGCGGGTGCGTTTGTTAATCCGAACGACATCACTACGAATTCATAGTGCCCATAACGAGTTCGGAAGGATGTCTTCGGAACATCCTCTCCTAGCACTCGTAGTTGGTGATATCCGGATCTTAAGTCGATTTTTGAAAAGAAGTTCGCCCCTTGAAGTTGATCGAATAAATCGTTGATCAGAGGCAAAGGATAACGATTTTTGATGGTTAGTTTGTTGAGCTCCCTATAGTCGATGCACATTCGAAACGATCTGTCTTTCTTCTCGACGAACAAGACTGGACCTCCCCAGGGTGAGAAGCTTGGTCTAATAAAGCCCTTGCTGAGCAGTTCGTTAAGTTGACAGGATAGTTCTTGCATCTCTGCAGGTGCTAGACGATGAGGCGATTTGGCTACGGGGGTAGCCCCTGGAACTAAGTCGATTCCGAACTCGACTTGTCTTTGCGGAGGTAGTCCTGGTAGCTCTTCTGGAAAGAGGTCGGGAAAGTCGCGTACTACTGGAATGATCTGAATATATTTCGCTTCTTGGCTCACATCGACCACATGAGCAAGGAATGCGCGACATTCCTTTCGCAAGAATTTCTGAGCTTGAATGCTCGAGATGATACGAAGGTTCGTGCCGGGTTTGTCGCCATAAACTACTAGGGTTTCGCCAGACGAAAGATTAAGGCGGACAGCCTTTTCGTAACACATGATGTCGGCACGCTGAAGACTCAACCAATCCATGCCAATGATGACGTCGAAAGTTTTAATTGAGACTGGCATGAGATCGATCGAGAATGAATGACTATCTAAAGTTAAAGTACACCCTATGTACATGCAGCTAGTACTCTCTATCTTCCCATTAGCCATTTCTACTGTGAACGGTTCTTTGAGTGTTTGTGATTTTTGTTTAAGTAAAAGAGCAAATTTTTGATTCACGAAGCTTCTCTCCGCTCCACTATCAAATAGAATGCATTCATAAGAGTTATCGAGGAGGAACGTACCAGTGACCACAGTGGGGTCGGCAACCGCCTCCTCATGGCCTATAGCCAGAACTCTTCCTACTTCACCGGCATTTCCTACCTTTGGGAAGTTCCTTTTGTAGTGGCCCACATCACCACAGTTGTAGCAAGCTTGGCCTACTCCAACGTCGGGGACTTGCGTGATTGGCCTCGCCGGAGCTTTGTAGAAACGGGCAGTGTGCCCCTTCCTATTGCAGTTCACACACTACATTTCCCGACAGGCTCCCACATGGTGGTAGTTACATTTGTTGTAGAGCGGCAAGCTTCCAGAATACTGCTTTAATGGAGTAGCAACAGTGGCGGGTGCTGTAGCAGCATGAACTGCCACGACCTGTTGTTTCTTGGCAGCCTTATTCTTTTTCTTGTCATCCCAGAATTTCCGCTTCGACTCTGCGGTTATGGCGGGTTCTGAGATGGCTAGGGTGGTTGTTGCTGTCAGGGTACGGACCCCGTGGTCAATTAGTTGCTTTGCCAATCGCTTGGCACTATCGAATGTAGTAGGGCGTGATGACAAAACATTTCCCTGGTATGGTGGCACCAGTCCCCATATAAACCTTTCGATCTTCTTTCCCTCTGTATGAATCGTATTGGGACAGAGGGCCACTAGTTCACAGAACCTGGCGGTATAGGCGACGATGTCGGAGCCCTTCATGGTTAGGTGCCAAAGTTCTTCCTCCAGCTTTTGAATCTCGCCCCTCGGGAAGTACTCCTCACTCATGAGGTGTTTCAAAGTATCCCAGCCCATATCATTTGCCACTGGAAGAGATAGTGACTTAACATGGCTATTCCACCACGTTAGGGCTTTTGTTTCAAAGGTGCAAGCTGCGAACTTCACCTTGCTCCCTTTTGGACAGGAGCAGATTGCGAAAACCGATTCGGTTTTCTCGAACCATTGTGAGAGTACAATGACTCCGCCAGTTCCTTTAAAGGACAATGGCTTGCAGTTCGTGAAATCTTTGTAGGAGCACTCTTTCGAGTGCACAGGGGTTTCAACCTGTATAGTTGGAATAGGAGTCCCTCCTGCAGTGGAACTTGAGGAATGATATTCATGTTGGATTAGTGTCTAAGTCCATAACTATTTTGGTATGTACTTTACCCGATGGTGCATAGTCCTTTTGGGTTGCCTTCACCAAAGCAACTTGATAGGATGAATTATGGAGAGAAAGGATTAAATATGATTTATTAGTCAATAATTAATTGGTAATTAGTTTTGTAACTAAAAGAGATTAATTAAACTTAAGGGACTGGAATTGTAATTATAAGATAATTGTAATTTGGGCCATGGATTGCCTTATATTAAGGAGTGGACGAATTCTATGGGGAAACCCATGAGGAAATCGTCCAAGGCCTTAAGGAAAGGAGTCCATGGGTTGCTTAGGGCTTAAGCATCCAAAGTAGGGTTTCCTTGTTAGATAACCCTAATAGCCTCCTATATATAGATCCCTTATGACCCAAAAACATGGACAAACATCCTTCTAGGGTTTCACACGTTTTAGGGCAGCCTCCATCCTCTCTCCTCCTCATCCTCTTGCTCTTGGTGTTTGTGAACCATTAGAGGAGTGACATTTGTGACTCTAAGCTTTCTAAAGTTAATACAAGAAGGATTTGGGATTGTTATTGCTATATAACAATCAAGGTAATAACTTAAACCCATTCTTATGTTAATATGATTACTTTTATGCTAGAATTAGGGTTTATAGTCTTGGATAACTTGCATGTACAATAGAGAAACCTAGATCCAAGCATTAGGGTTTGTATTTAAGGGAGATCCTCGGAGTTCTGAGATCGAAGAGGCTTTATGCAAAATTCTCCAAGTGTGATTTCTGGTTGTGAGAGGTCCAGTTGCTAGGGCACCTCGTTAACCAGAAAGGGATATTGGTAGACCCGACCAAGATTGAGGCAGTGATGAGTTGGGAGGTGTTGAGGTCTCCTACCGAGATCAGGAGTATCCTAGGGTTGGCTGGTTATTATCAGAGATTTATCAAGGATTTCTCCAAGATTGCCGTGTCACTCACCAAGTTGACCCGGAAGGGGGTTGCTTTTTCATGGGGTCCAGAGCAGCAGGCCTCCTTTGAGACACTTCGCCAGAGACTATGTGAAGCCCTGGTGTTAGCCCTTCCGGAGGGGATGGAGGAATTCGTTGTGTTTTGTGACGTGTTGATATTGGGGTTGGGAGCGGTGCTTATGCAAAGGGGTCATGTGATAGCATACGCATCGAGGTAGCTGAAGCCTCATGAGATGAGGTATCCCACCCACGATCTGGAGTTGGGGGCAGTGGTGTTCACCCTCAAGATCTGGTGTCACTATCTGTATGGGGTTCGGTGTACCATATACACGGACCACAAGAGCCTAAGGTATTTCATGGATCAGGCCAACCTGAATATGCGCTAGAGGAGATGGTTGGATGTGGTGAAGGATTACGATTATGAGATCCTGTACCACCCGGGCAAGGCTAATTTTTGTAGCCGATGCACTGAGCTGTAGGGCGGAGGGCGCCCCAATGCGAGATGTTTGTTTGATATTGACAGTGATGACTCCGGTGTTAGACACCATTCGTGGGGCCCAGGCTGAGACCGTGAGACCAGAAAGCCAGAAGAGAGAGCGAGTTGTCGGGCTGGTATTGGAGTTCGTTACCAATAGCTGGGGGCTTATGACATTTCAGGGTCAGATATGGGTACTGTTTGTAGGCGGGACACGTACCATTTTGATGGAAGAGGCTCATTGATCGAAGTTCTCGATCCATCCCGGGGCCACTAAGATGCATTTGGACCTGAAGAGAGGGTATTGGTGGCCCTGTATGAAGAGGGATGTCACATGGTTTGTAGAGAGATGCTTGACCTGTCGCAGGGTTAAGGCCGAGCAGCAGCGTCCACATAGTAAGCTGCAGCCGTTAGAGATTCCCGAGAGGAAATAGGAACAGATTACCATGGATTTCATCACCAAATTGCCGAGGACTGCGAGAGGTGTCGATGCAATTTGGGTGATTGTGGACAGGTTGACGAAGAGCGCTCATTTCCTTGCTATCAGTGAGAGCTCTTCTGCGGAGAGGTTGGCAGAGATGTACGTGAGAGAGGTGGTATCGCGGCATGGGGTGCCGATCTCGATTGTCTCAGATCGAGATGTGCATTTCACTTCCAGATTCTGGAAGAAATTTCATGAGGAATTAGGTACGAGACTGCATTTTAGTACCGCATTACACCCATAGACTGACGGGTAGAGCGAGCGGACGATTCAGACGCTCGAGGACATGCTCCAAGCATGTGTGTTGGATTTCGGTGGGAGTTGGGACACGTACTTTCCCTTGGCAGAGTTTTCCTACAACAACCATCATTCGAGCATTGGTATGCCACCCTTTGAGCTGTTGTATGGGAGGAGGTGTCGGACGCCCATTTGTTGGGGAGAGGTAGGGCAGCGTGTGATGGGTAGTACAGAGATCGTGCTTCAGGCGACAGAGCAGATACAATAGGTGATACAGAGGTTGTTGACCGCTCAGAGTCGCCAGAAGAGTTATGCGGACAGGCGTCGGTCCGAGCTCGAATTTCATGTCGGCGACTTCGTGCTCCTGAAGGTCTCTCCTTGGAAAGGAGTGATCCTATTCAGGAAGAGGAGCAAGCTGGGGCCCCGATATATTGGTCCTTTCAGGATGATCGCGAGAGTAGGAAGGGTAGCCTACCGGTTGGAGCTACCAGTGTAGTTGGGTCAGATTCATGACACCTTCCATGTGTTGCAGCTGAGGAAATGTATAGCCGATGAGTCGGCAGTTGTGCCATTAGAGGATATTCAGGTGGATGCGAGCCTGAACTATGTTGAGAGACCTGTGGTGATTAGGGATCAGAAGATCAAGGTTCTGAGAAACAAGGAGGTGCCTCTGGTGCAGGTCTAGTGGCAGCATCGGAAAGGGTCAGAGTGGACTTGGGAGCCGGAGCGAGAGATGCGGGAGCAACATCCCGAGTTGTTTGCAGAGTAAGACTTCGAGGACGAAGTATGATTCTAGTGGAGAAGAATTGTAACATCCGGATTCCCGGGTATATTGTTTTATTCTTTTATTTTTGGAGGTTGTGAAGGGACTCGTCGAGTTGGTGCTTAGACTTGCCGAGTAGGGTCCCAGATTCTTATCCGGGTTCATGACTAGACTCGGCGAGTTCATGAGTGGACAAGGCGAGTTCATGAGTGGACTCGGCGAGTCCACGCTGCTTAATGAAACCCTAATTTCCTGGGTTTGGGACCTATTTAAAGGTCATTAGGGCCGTCATTTGCGGCTACCAAACGCCAGAGAGAAACCCTAAAGGAGTTAGAGCGTTTGCGAGAGGAAAGCCATTTCTTGATCTTTGTGGTTGATTCTTGCAAGAATGAGGTGATTCCAGCTTAGGGGAGACCAAGGAGGTTGTGCATCTGTGGATTTCGAGCAAGAGACTTCATCTTTGAGGTATTATATCGCCCCTTTATCTGCATTGTTGAAGGAATCCATAGATGTAGAGTTTTATGACGTTTATTGGAAGAAAATTGTGAGGATATGGATGCTATTCACTTTGAGACTTCAGATCTGGACCCATAGTGGTCAAAAGAGCTTATCTCAGCTTGCTTTATGTTGAACTATGGAGATGTTGAGCTAAGGATGTTACTTTTGGGGCTAAATCACCAAGTGAAGCCTCCTAGACGTCCCATGAGTGTCAAGATTCGAACTTTACGTGTTTATCAGGCTTGGGAAGGTCAGATCTATGGATCAAAGGAACAGATCTGACCTCAGGAGGCCATTTGAGTTCGTGCATGGCAGGAACTCGCCGAGTCCAAGGGCAGACTCGGCGAGTTGGGTTAGGGTTTCCCGTATATCACTCAGTGAGTGGACTTGCCGAGATGGGGGCATAACTCAGTGAGTCAGAGGGGGATTAGGGGACTGGAGTTCAAAGCGGAACTCGCCGAGCTGATCTTGAGACTCGGCAAGTTGAGTTGGGGTGGCCCCACGATTCATGCCAGGTGTGACTCGTCTAGCAAGGGGAGGGACTCGACGTGCCAAGCGAGACTAGAGAGTTAGTGGACACGTGTAGACTCGCCGAGTCGCCCAAGTGCACTCGACGAGTCGGGTCAAAGTTTGACCATTGACTTCTGTTGACTTTAGGATCTGGTCAATAATGTGGCCTTTGAGCCATAAGAGGGGTAAAATGGTCTTTTTGCTTCTGAGGGTGCCACGAGAGGGTTAAGTCTAGTCCCGAGAGTTATATTTATGAGAATATTTACTTTATGTGATTAGGCGGTGTAACGCCCGCATTTCTAGGCTAGGCATTTTCGTTGATGTAATAGTCTAGGTTAACCCTTGTAACTCTTTTGAAGTATTAATGATGAAATATTTGAGTATTATGTGAATGATGTGAATTATGTGTTTATTTACTTAATTATTATAATTTAATGAATTAAGAATAAATTAAGCTTCAAAATTAAAGTATGAGATAAGCCCGATATCTTTGCATAAAGTTGTAGTGGCCATAACGAGGTTTCCAAATATATATAGAACGCCCAAATTTGACTTCGTATGATGAAGTTATGATTTTCTGAAGTTTCGACTTAGCGGTATGCAGTCCGAAATCCTCGATTTGAGATCGAGCGGTTTATAGCCGAAACAATCTTAACGAGAATCGAAGATCTCGTTGTTAGTAGCGAAACGATGAAAAGTTAGGCGAGAACGGACGTCGGACGAAGAAGTTATGATTTTATAACGAAGTTTTCCTGTCCGGGCCTACTAAAATTAATTAATAAAAATAACTCAAAATTAGCCGACGGAGTCTAAACAAAAGTTGTAGAGCGTAGTCTCACCTACGCGTGGATATAAAGAACGTCAAAAACGGAGTTCGTATGATGAAGATATGAATTTTCAAAGTTTATTAAATAATTAATATTTAAATTTATTTATTATGTCCGATATTATCCGAAGAGGAGTCACCGAATTTATCCGAAGTACGCCCAGCGTACTGGCATACGCCCAACATACAGTGAAGCATGACACGCGTCGCACTTGAGTTGTTCGGATGGCGCATGCAGTGACGATTTCGGAGGCGTACGCCCCGCGTAAGGCTATACGCCCAGCGTACTGCGAGGCCATGGCCTCCTATAAATAGGATGCGAGGGTTCAGGGCATATTTGCTCAATTCTTCTCTTTTTCGTGCCGAAGCTCTGTGTGTAAACCCCCGAAGCCATCCCGACACCCCGGATCTCATATCCAAGTTAAGAAAGAAGTTTTACACTCCCGAGATCCCGAGAAGTACGATTCCCGAGCCGAAGCTCTGCCCGCGAGGAGTTCGATTTTTGTGGAGATATTCCAGATCTGCCGAAGAATACTACTATTGTAAGCCGTAGTGCTGTCCGATCATCTTCTGAACAAGTGAGTGTGTGGTTACTTTCTTCTAATGCATAATTATGAAGTATTTTATATAAAATACGTGTTATGTGTATATTTTGTTGTTATATGTGTGAATGTATATTCACTTTCTTCTATGTCATGGATCTGATTTATTCTCTATGAAATACATGTTATGTGTATGTGTCTCATCTATTGTTTGGAATATGTATTGAATGAGAATGCTATACAAGTTTTAAACTATGTATAAAAATATATATTTTTATCTACTAATATGTCGGGTAGAACATGGGTAGATAGTTGTGTGATAAACAGATGAGAGGCCTCGACGTTGTTTTGATTTAGTCATCTAGCGGAGTTTAGATGACGACCACACACTTTTCTAGACAGTCCTATGGAACGCTAGCAGGTTCGCCACCTGTAGGTGTTAATGAACTTGGGTGTTCATTCGCTGTACTCCATCCCCCTCATGCTTGCCTTATTTGACTTATATTGCTGAGGAACCCCCGAAGCATGTGTTGTCGCCCCGATGAAATATTCTAAGACTAGGTCCCTTGTGTTAGTTGTTTTAGGGACGTAAAGTGAGAATAACGGGAATGGGTAATTGGGTTATTGTTGGTTGGTGGAATTAAATATAACTATTTATTGTGGGTTGAAAACCCAATATGCTCACCAGGCTCCCAAGCCTGACCCACTCAGTTTTATTTGTATTACAGGAAGTGGCGCAAGGGCATAAGATGGATGAACCATCAAGTTATTTTGTTTACAAGTCTGTATATGTATATATTTGTTGAATGACTCGTAATGTTATCGTTTATGCTTTATGGTCTGTATCGGAACATGACATCCCGAGTTTTGATTACATAACGAAAATACATTTCTTCATGAAATGCTTTGGTAAATATTATTTTATCATACTTTGTTTTTGGGAACAAATTCCGCAACTCTTTCAAATCAAAAGGACTTACTCTGAAATTATTTTAAAAGCATAAATGAAAATCAGTCTTTTTTGGCCGTGATTTTGGGGATGTCACAGTTGGTATCAGAGCATTAGTTTCAGCGAACTAGGAATTTGTAGGATTTCTAGACTTAAACTTAAAATGCTAAGTGAAATTTTGAGATGTGTGTCTGTTATGTTATAGACACGAGCACTAGTTTAATTTAGGAAAGTTGCCTAAAATGCTTTTATGTGCTAAATGTTATATGTTGCCATATATAATCTTATTTGTTCGGATCTATGGTCTGTTGCCGACCAGATCTGGAAACCTTATGTGTGTAGGATTCTAAGCGTACGTCTACGATATAAGAACTAGCATGTAAACATTTCGGAGTGATAAGGATGATTTGAATATCTATCATGAATAAGGATCTAATTTCACCTTATTTGGTGTGTAGATCAAGAATGGTGAGAACCTGGAGTGGAGTTGGAAATGCTGATGAAAACAGGAATCAACCACCAGTGATTGAGCAAATACCTGTCGTAGCAGCAGCACCGGAGCCAATAACCATGGCTGGTGTGCAAATGATGATTCAAATGATGTTGGATCATCAACTGGAGGAGACTAGGCGGTTTCTTCAACAGAATCGTGAAGAACTGTCAATTCGTGTGGAAGAGCCCGAATTAAATGAAGTGCACTCGAAAGGTGGAAACTTCAGTGGGTCTGTTGGTCAAGCCAACCCACCGATAGTTAGGCAAAACAACCATGATGTAAGGAATGATGGAATGGGATGCAAGTACAAGGACTTTCTAACTTGCAAACCATCGGCCTTCAATGGAAAGGAGGATCCGATTGGAGTTATGGATTGGATCTCCGAAATGGAGTTAGCCTTCATGACTTGTGGCTGCAGAGGCAAGTTGCAGACTATCTATGTAGTGCGTCAGTTCCGAGGTGGAGCCGTTCGATGGTGGAATACTCTAGGAAAGACTTTAAGCCCTAATGAGCCACTATATTTGTCATGGGGAGAGTTCTTGGGGCAATTTAAGCACAAGTTCTGCTCAGCTCAAAATCTGTTGGAATTAGAGAGTAAGTTTCTGACATTGACGAAAGGCAGCATGTCAGTTGATGAATACACTAATAACTTTACCGATAAGATGGAGTTTGCTTTGCGCGTCGTGCCAGATGAGCTGACAAAGGTTGACCGATACGCAAAGGACTCCCATGGGAGTACGAGGTGCCGGTACGTCAGGCACATACTCTAGAGGCAGCTATCTGAGCTGCCAAGTCTGTTGAGAACATGATTAAGGGGAGAACCACCGACAAGGTTGAGGTTGGTGAGAAGAGAAAGTTTGAGGGAACATCTGGTTCCGGTAAGAAAAGCAAATTTTCGAAACCTGATTCGAAAAAGTTTGGTGGAGGAAAAGGAGGTGAAGCGAAGTGGTGTGATAAGTGGAAGAAAAAGCACTTCGGGAAATGTAGTGAGGATGTAACCTGCTACAAGTGTGAAAAAATTGGGCATTTTTCCAATGAGTGTCCGAACAACAAAAGGATGTGTTTTGGTTGTAATGAAGAGGGGCACATTTTGAAAGACTGTCCGAAGAAGAAGGAGGCAGCTAAGCCCAACATTCCACCAAAGCCGAAGGCGAGAGCCTTCCAGATGACACTTGGGGCTGTGAAAGATGAAGCTGATGTCACTTCAGGTACCTTTCCCGTAAACGAATTACCTGCTCAAATTTTGTTTGATTTTAGAGCCAATTACTCCTTTATTTCGCATGAGTTTGGTAGAAAGCTAGCTTTGCCTGTTGATAGACTAGATAATGCTTTATTAGTCGAAGTTGCTAGTGGCAAGTTTGTACCTGTTAGCCATCGTATCAGAAACATCTTAATCGACCTTAATGGGAATAAGTTTCACGAGGAATTATTGCCTATCGAACTTAATGGTTTCGACGTCGTTTTGGGAATGGATTGGCTTAGTGCCAATTATGCCGAAATTTTATGCAAGAAGAAGATAGTAAGAGTAAACCCGCCAGGGAAAGATTCGTTTATGGTGTATGGGGACAAACGCAGAGTAAATTCTGGAATCATTTCTCTAATGAAAGCCAGAAAATGTTTGACCAAGGGATGTACATCATATTTAGCATTCGTGATCGATGCTAAGAAGGAAAAGAAGGTGATGCAAAGTATTCCAGTGGTGTGTGATTATCCGGAGGTATGTACCGAAGATCTTCCTGGATTACCACCTGATCGACAAGTGGAATTCCGTATTGACTTGTTACCAGGAACCACGCCAATTGCATAAGCACCTTACCGATTAGCACCGACGGAGATGAAGGAGCTGATGATGCAACTTCAGGATTTATTGGACAATGGTTTCATTAGACCTAGTTCATCACCCTGGGGAGCTCCGGTGTTATTCGTAAAGAAGAAATATGGAAGTATGAGAATGTGCATTGATTACAGAGAGCTGAACAAGGCAACCATAAAGAATAGATATCCGTTGCCGAGGATTGATGACCTGTTCGATCAACTTCAAGGTTCAAGTTATTTCTCGAAGATCGATCTAAGGTCAGGATATCATCAACTAAAAGTAAGAGAGAAAGATATCGATAAAACTGCATTCAGAACTAGATATGGACACTACGAGTTCTTGGTTATGTCGTTTGGACTAACCAATGCTCCAGCAGCATTCATGGATTTAATGAATAGGGTTTGTAATCCGTTCCTTGATAAATCCGTGATAGTATTCATAGACGACATTCTGATTTACTTGAAAAGCCAAGAGGAGCATGGCAGACATTTGCGAGAAGTGTTAGAAGTCTTGAAGAAGGAGAAGCTGTGTGCAAAGTTCTCTAAGTGTGATTTTTGGATTCGTGAAGTCCAATTCTTGGGTCATGTGGTCAACCAAGAAGGGATAATGGTTGATCCAACAAAGATTGAAGCTGTAATGAAGTGGGAACAACCGAAAATTCCCATGGAGATCCGAAGCTTTTTAGGATTAGCCGGATATTACCGATGGTTTATCCAAGGCTTTTCTTCGATCGCTAGTCCACTAACAGCTTTGACCCACAAAGGAGCTACTTATGCTTGGAATGATAAGCATAAAGAAGCATTCGAGAAGCTAAAGAAGAAGCTATGCGAGGCACCGATACTTTCTCTACCTGATGGAGTTGAAGACTTTGCTGTCTATAGCGATGCGTCTAGGGTTGGATTGGGTTGTGTTTTGACCCAAAGAGAAAAGGTGATAGCATATGTGTCTCGTGAGTTGAAAGAGCATGAAAAGAACTATCCGACTCATGATTTGGAGTTGGCAGCGGTAGTTTTCGCTCTGAAAATATGGAGGCATTACCTCTATGGCACAAAGTCCAAACTTTTCACTGATCATAAGAGTCTCCAATATCTCTTTAATCAGAAAGTGTTGAATATGAGGCAACGACGCTGGCTAGAGTTACTCAAGGACTACGTCTATGAGATACTTTACCATCCCGGTAAAGCTAATGTTGTTGCTGATGCTCTCAGTCGGAAAGTCAATCTTGAAAGGAAGAGGCCAAGAGTGTTGAGAATAGAAGTTGTCTCGACAATTGTGGAGAGTATAAAGAAAGATCAAGAGGAAGCTTCTGAGAAAAATGACCGAAAGGAGGAACGTTTGGGCAAAACGTTGGTGTTTGGTACAAACGGTCATGGACTGAAGGTATTCCAAGATCGTATTTGGGTACCTAAATCTGGAGGAATAAGAGATATTTTGATGGAAGAAGCTCACAAAACCATGTACTCGATTCATCCTGGTAGCACTAAAATGTATAGGGACCTGAAACCCTACCACTGGTGGCCAACGATGAAGCTTGATGTTGCAAAGTATGTGGCCGAGTGTGTGACTTGTGCGAGAGTCAAGACACAACATCAAAAACCATACGGGAATTTAGAACCTTTATCTGTGCCTATGGGTAAATGGGAAGACATTTCTATGGATTTTGTCACTAAACTGCCCCGAACGAAAAGCGGTCACGACATGATTTGGGTGGTCGTTGATCGATTCACTAAGATTGCGCTTTTCATAGCAGCCAATGAGAAATAGTCTATGGAAAAGCTCGCGAATTCTTACGTGAAGGAAATTGTGAGGCTTCACGGTGTTCCGTTAACGATTGTATCAGATCGTGACAGCCATTTTACCTCAAGGTTTTCGAAAAGTCTACAAGAGAAAATGGGTACCAAGTTGTGTTTAAGTACAACTTACCATCCGCAGACTGATGGTCAGAGTGAACGAACAATACAAATACTTAAACATATGCTTAGAGCATGTACCCTGGAATTCCTAGGTAACTGGGATGAACATTTACCTTTGGTAGAATTTTCCTACAATAATAGTTTCCAATCGAGCATAAAGATGGCACCTTATCAAGCTTTGTTGGGACAAAAGTGTCGTATGCTGTCTTGTTAGCTTGAGGCTGGAGAAAAGCAGTTTCTGGGACCCGAGATGGTCCATCAGACTGCTGAGAAGTTGAAAGTGATCAGGGAAAGAATGTTAGCAGCTCAGTCTCCGTTGTGGAAGGGACTTATATGATTTGGTAAAAGGGGAAAGTTGAGTCCAAGGTTTATTGGACCATTTAAAGTTCTTCAGAGGGTTGGGAACCAAGCTTACAAGCTCGAATTACCCGAAGAACTAAATGGAATTCACAACACTTTTCATGTGTGTTATTTGAGGAAGTTCACGGGAGAAGTTCCTGATATAATTCCAATTTCTGAATTGAGAATTGATGAAAACAAGAGGTTAATTGAAGAACCTGAGGCAATTGTTGACCGAAAGACTAAGAAGCTTCGATGCAAGATGGTCGAATTAGTGCTTGTCCGTTGGAAACATTCGAATGGGTCAAATCTCACTTGGGAAACAGAGAGTGACATGTTGAGTCGCTATCCGAATTTGTTTGTTGATGTGTGATTCCGGGGACGGAATCATCCTAAGGGGAGAGAATTGTAACGCCCGCGTTTCTAGGCTAGGCATTTTCGTTGATGTAATAGTCTAGGTTAACCCTTGTAACTCTTTTGAAGTATTAATGATGAAATATTTGAGTATTATGTGAATGATGTGAATTATGTGTTTATTTACTTAATTATTACAATTTAATGTATTAAGAATAAATTAAGCGTCAAAATTAAAGTATGAGATAAGCCCGATATCTTTGCATAAAGTTGTAGTGGCCGAAACGAGGTTTCCAAATATACATAGAACGCCCAAATCTGACTTCGTATGAGGAAGTTATGATTTTCTGAAGTTTCGACTTAGCGGTATGCAACCCGAAATCCTTGATTTGAGATCGAGCGGTTTATAGCCGAAACAATCTAAACGAGAATCGAAGATCTCGTTATTAGTAGCGAAGCGATGAAATGTTAGGCGAGAACGGACGTCGGACGAAGAAGTTATGATTTTATAACGAAGTTTTCCTATCCGGGCCTACTAAAATTAATTAATAAAAATAAAGTCAAAATTAGCCGATGGAGTCTAAACGAAAGTTGTAGAGCGTAGTCTCACCTACGCGTGGATATAAAGAACGTCGACACCGGAGTTCGTATGACGAAGATATGAATTTTCGAAGTTTATTAAATAATTAATATTAAAATTTATTTATTATGCCCGATATTATCCGAAGAGGAGTCACCAGACTTATCCGAAGTACGCCCAACGTACAGCGAAGCATGACATGCCTCGCACTTGAGTTCTTTGGATGATGCATGCAGTGTCGATTTTGGAGGCGTACGCCCTGTAACGCTTGTGTTTCCGGGCATGCCATTTTTAGCAATGTAATAGTCTAGGTTAACCTTTGTAACCCGTTTTGAAATAATAAAAGTGTATTATTTGAATATTATGTGTTTTGTGCTTAATTGCTTAATTATGTGGTTTGATTAGTTAAGAATAAAAATAAGCGTCAAAATTAAAGTGTGAGATAAGCCCGATATCTTTTCATAAAGTTGTAGTGGTCGAAACAAGGATTCCGGAGATATAAGGAATGCCGAAATCCGAGTTATAACGAGGAAGTTATGACCTGTCGAAGTTTCGCGACAGAACCGGCACGACCCAACGCGACCCAACGCGACGTAAATAGTGAATTTAAGGTAGATAGATATCTATCCTTAGTGATCTAAATGAGAATTGAAGATCTCATTGATAGTAGTGCAACGACGGAAAGACAGACGGAATCGGAGTTCAGATGAAGGAGTTATGAATTTCGAACGGAGTTTTCCTGTCCCGGCCTACTAAAGATAATATATAAGTAATATACTTATAATATATTAAAAATAAATTCAAAATTAGCCAATGGGGTCTAAACGAGAGTTGTAGAGCATAATCTCACCTTCGCGGCGATATAAAGAACGTCCAAAACGGAGTTCGTATGCGAAAGTTATGAATTTCTGAAGTTCGGGGCGCGAAACCCCAAAACTATCAGAGCCCACGACGTGGAACAAGGTTGCCACGACGTGGCAAATCTCCTGTCACCTCCAGAAGGCCCCCAGATGCAACTTGGGATGACGCATGCAGTGACGACCAAGCCCACGACGTGGAACAAGGTTGCCACGACGTGGCAAGGGCCAAATTTGCCCTATAAATAGATTTGAAGGGCCAGCCGTTTAGGGTTGCTATTTTCTCTCTTCTCTCTCCCGTTTTGCATCGATTTGCATGCCAGAAGTACCCCGAAGCCCCGGTAATATTCCCAAGTCCCGAAGCAAGTCCCGAGATCCCGAAGATCCCGTGAAGTGCGGTTCCCGAGCCGAAGCTCTGCCCGCGAGAAGTTCGATTTTTGTGAAGATCTTCCAGATCTGTTGTGGATTACTACTTCTGCAAGTCGTAGTGCTGTCCGATCATCTTCTGATCAAGTGAGTGTGTAGTTATTTTCTTCTAATACAATAATATGAAGTATTTTATATAAAATACGTGCTATGTGTATATATTTGGTTGTGTTATGTGTGAATGTGTATTCACCCTCTTCTATCTTATAGATCTGATCATTTCTCTATGAGATATGTGTTATGTGTGTGTGCCTCATCTATTATGTGATATATGTGTTGATTAAAGCATGCTATACAGGTTTTTAAACTATGTATACAAATGTATATTTTTATCTACTAATATGTTGGGTAGAACATGGGTAGATAGTTGGTGTGTAATAAATAGATGAGAGGCCTCGTTGTTGTTTGATTTAGTCATCTAGCGGAGTTTAGATGACGACCACATACTTTTCTAGATAGTCTTGTGGAAACATTAGCAGGTTCGCCACCTGTAGGTGTTAATGAACTTGGGTGTTCATTCGCTGTACTCCATCCCCCTCATGGTTGCCTTATTTGACTTATATTGCTGAGGTACCCCCGAAGCATGTGTTGTTGCCCCGATGAAATATTCTTAGACTAGGTCCCTTATGTTAGTTGTTTTAGGGACATTAAAGTGAGAATAACGGGAATGGGTAATTGGGTTATTGTTGGTTGGTGAAAATTAAATATGATATTTATTGTGGGTTGAAAACCCTATATGCTCACCAGGCTCCCAAGCCTGACCCACTCAGTTTTAAATTGTATTACAGGAAGTGGCGGAAGGGCATGAGATGGATGAACCATCAAGTTGTTTTGTTTACAAGTCTGCATATGTTTATATATTTTTTATATGACTTGTAATGTATTCGTTTATGCTTATTGGTCTGTATCGGAACATGACACCCCGAGTTTTGATTATAATGAAAATACATTTCTTTTATGAAATGCTTCGGTAAACATTGTTTTATCATGTTTTGTTTTTGGGAACAAATTCCGCAACTCTTTCAAATCAAAAGGATTTACTCTGAAAATATTTAAAAGCATAAATGAAAATCGGTCTTTTCTGGCCGAGATTTTGGGGATGTCACAGTTGGTATCAGAACATTAGTTTAAGCGAACTAGGAATTTGTAGGATTTCTAGACTTAAACTTAGAATGCTAAGTGAAATTTTGAGATGTGTGTCTGTTGTGATTTAGACACGAGCACTAGTTTATTTTAGGAAAGTTGCCTAAAATGCTTTTATGTGCTAAATGTTATATGTTGCCATATATGATATTATTTGTTCGGATCTATGGTCTGTT
The DNA here is from genome assembly GCF_002870075.4 of Lactuca sativa. NCBI lineage: Eukaryota > Viridiplantae > Streptophyta > Magnoliopsida > Asterales > Asteraceae > Lactuca > Lactuca sativa. Next base: position 131,181,180 of record NC_056624.2, on the reverse strand, counting down.
GCCGACCGGATCTAGAAACCTTATGTGTGTAGGATTCTAAGCGTACGTCTACGATATTAGAACTAGCATGAAAACGTTTCGGAGTGATAAGGATGATTTGAATATCTATCATGATTGAGGATCTAATTTCACCTTATTCGGTGTGTTGATCAAAATGGTGAGAACAAGAAGTGGAGTTGGAAATGCTGACGAAAACAGGAATCAACCACCAGTGATTGAGCCAATACCTATCGTAGCAGCAGCACCTGAGCCAATAACCATGGCGGGTGTGCAATTGATGATTCAGACGATGTTGGATCGTCGGATGGATGAAACTAGACGGTTGCTTCAACAAAATCATGAAGAACTGTCGATTCGTGTGGAAGAGCCTGAATTAAATGAAGGGCACTCGGAAGGTGGAAACTTCAGTGGGTCTATTGGTCCAGCCAACCCACCGATAGTTAGGCAAGATAACCATGAAGGAAGGAATGATGGAATGGGTTGCAAGTACAAGGACTTTTTGACTTGCAAACCATCAACCTTCAATGGAAAGGAGGATCCGATTGGGGTTATGGATTGGATCTCCAAAATGGAGCTAGCCTTCATGACTTGTGGCTGCAGAGGTAAATTGCAGACTATCTATGCCGTGCGTCAATTCCGAGGTGGAGCCGTTCGTTGGTGGAACACTCTAGGGAAGACCTTAAGCCCTAATGAGCCACTGCAATTGTCATAGGCAGAGTTCTTGGTGCAGTTCAAGCGCAAGTTCTGCTCGACTCAAAATCTGTTGGTGTAACAACGCAAATTTTCAAACAAATTTTTCATTTTTAAAATATAATTATTTCCATTCAAACAAGGCATAAATAGTTTAAGTATTCTGTCAAATACAAATATTCAAAATCCCAAGATCATAAAAGCATTCTTCAGTGTGTATCGATCACGCCGGCGCCTTCCCATGGTCCTCGCTAGTACCTGAAACACATACATAACAACTGTAAGCATAAATGCTTAGTGAGTTCCCCAATATACAACTTACGCACATACGCCTTTTCTAGGCCCTGACCTTCCGGTCATCAATACCACGCCTTCCGGCCCATAACATATTCGCCTTCCGGCCCATAACATATTGCCTTCTGGCCCACATAACATACATAGCACATATAACAAATATCTTACCACATATAGCATACATATCACATATCATATCTGACCTTCCGGTCACACAGTCAAACCCCTTCCGGGTACAGTATAGTGAGAAGACTCACCTCGTGAATGCTGAAAGCTAGCAAATCCTGAAATCACTCGTGCACAATCCGACGGGCTACAACCTCCCTATAACATCACATATCTCATTAACACATATATCTTCTAAGTGTGACTATCCCTAAGAAGTCAGACTTAGGTCAACTCTGGTCAACGGTCGACGGTCAACTCGACCGGACTCGGCGAGTACCATGGCGACTCGGCGAGTCTAGACGTCCTCCCCAACTTCCCCTGATGTTCCCTTTCTACTCGTCGAGTATCCTTCTTGGCTCGACGAGATCCTCGTGGAAGAATCACGGGGCCACCCCGACTCCACTCACCGAGTCTGAAGAACAGCTCGACGAGTTCCAGACAATCTCCAAGCTACTCGCCGAGTCTGTTCATCGGACTCGGCGAGTCCATGCCATGCAGTCGATCAAACTGCTTCCTGAGATAAGTTTTGTCCCGAAATACACAAGCATGGGACCTTCTGGACCTCTAAAGGTCCTAAGACAGGGTTATAGTCGTTTGGGTAACAATATACTAATCCATCTAATCACCAATTGGGTTCCATAAACCCTAAATTCATGCACACATCAACAATACAGAAAGAATCCGAAATATTACCTGAATATCGTACTCTCTGTGTCCCCAAACCGCAGAACTCGAATCCCTAACTGTTCCTTTAGCCAAAACTCTTCTCCTCCTTGCACAACAACTCTTCTATAATCAACAATGGCCTATAATCCTTGCTCCAGATGCACACAATCGATTTAGGGTTCTTCTCAGAAGGCTAAAATGAACAATGACGGCCAATGAGTCCTTTTTATACGTCCCAAACCTGAACGGTTAGGGTTTCCGCTAAACAGCGTCGACTCGCTGAGTCCATATCTGGACTCGTCGAGTCCAGTCGTGATCCCGCGACCAAGTCTGCGATCCTACTCGGCGAGTCTAGGCTCCAACTCGCCGAGTCCCCTCTTAAATCACCCAAAAACATAATTTAATAATACCTGAGATTCCGGGCTGTTACAACTCTCCCCCACTAGGATTAGACTTCGCCCTCGAAGTCTCACTCTGAAAATAGTTCCGGATGCTGCTCCTGCATCTCACGTTCCGGTTCCCAAGTCATTTCCGATCCCTTACGGTGTTGCCACTGAACCAACACCAAAGGTACCTCCTTGTTCCTCAGAACCTTGATCTTCCGATCCCTGATGGCCACTGGTCTCTCGGCATAATTCAGACTCGCATCCACCTGAATGTCCTCTAATGGAACCACTGCCGACTCATCGGCTATGCATTTCCTCAATTGCGACACATGAAACGTGTTGTGGATCTGTCCCAACTCCGCTGACAACTCCAACCGATAGGCTACCCGACCTATCCTTGCAATCACACGAAATGGCCCAATATACCGGGGCCCCAACTTGCCCCTCTTCCTGAATCGAATCACTCCTTTCCAAGGAGAGACCTTCAGGAGAACGAAGTCGCCGACTTGAAACTCAAGCTCGGATCGGCGCCTGTCTGCATAACTCTTCTATCGGCTCTGGGCGGTCAATAACCTCTGTCTAACTTGCTGAATCTGCTCTGTCGTCTGTAGCACGATCTCTGTGCTACCCATCACTCTCTGTCCCACCTCTCCCCAGCAAATGGGGGTCCGACACCTCCTACCATACAACAACTCAAAAGGTGGCATACCAATGCTCGAATGATGGCTGTTGTTGTAGGAAAACTCTGCTAAGGGTAAATACGCATCCCAGCTACCCCCGAAGTCTAATACACATGCTCGAAGCATGTCCTCCAGCGTCTGAATCGTCCGTTCGCTCTGACCGTCTGTCTGGGGATGGTATGCGGTACTAAAATGCAATTTAGTACCCAGCTCCTCATGAAATTTCTTCCAGAACCTGGAAGTGAAACGCACATCACGGTCTGAAACAATCGAAATCGGTACCCCATGCCGAGATACCACCTCTCTCACATATATCTCCGCCAACTTCTCCGCTGAAGAACTCTCACTGATGGCAAGGAAGTGTGCACTCTTCGTCAACCTATCCACAATCACCCAAATTGCATCAACTCCCCTGGCAGTCGTCAGCAATTTGGTGATGAAATCCATAGTGATCTGTTCCCACTTCCACTCGGGGATCTCCAATGGCTGTAACTTGCCATGCGGTCTCTGGTGCTCGGCCTTAACCCTACGACAGGTCAAGCACCTCTCGACGAACCATGCGACGTCTCTCTTCATACAGGGCCACCAATACTCTTTCCTCAAGTCCAAATACATCTTTGTAGCACCGGGATGGATCGAGAATTTCGATCTATGAGCTTCTTCCATCAAAGTAATACGTGTACCGCCCACGAACGGTACCCAAATCCGGCCCTGAAACGTCATAAGCCCTCGACCATCCTGAACGAACTCTGAAATTAACCCCACAACCCGCTATTTCTTCTGCATTTCTGGTCGCACCACTTCGGCCTGTGCCCCACGAATAGCATCCAATACAGGAGTCATCACAGTCAGTCTCAAGCATACATCTCGCAATGGAGTGCTCTCCGCCTTGCGGCTCAACGCGTCGGCTACCACATTAGCCTTACCTGGGTGGTACAGGATCTCACAATCATAATCCTTGACCACATCCAGCCATCTCCTCTGACGCATATTTAGGTTGGGCTGATCCATCAAATACTTCAAGCTCTTATGGTCCGTATAGATTGTACATCGAACCCCATACAGGTAGTGACGCCAAATCTTGAGAGCGAACACTACTGCTCCCAACTCTAAATCATGCGTGGGGTATCTCGCCTCATGAGGCTTCAACTGCCTCGATGCATACGCTATCACATGACCCCTCTGCATCAACACTGCACCCAGTCCCGAAATCGATGCGTCACAATATACTACAAAATCTTCCATCCCTTCCGGGAGAGCTAATACCGGGGCTTCGCACAACCTTTGGCGAAGTGTCTCAAAGGAGGTCTGCTGCTCGGGCCCCCATGAGAATGCAACACCCTTCCGGGTCAATCTGGTGAGTGGCACTGCGATCTTGGAGAAATCCTTGATGAATCTCCGATAATACCCTGCCAACCCAAGGAAGCTCCTGATCTCAGAAGGTGACTTCGGCACCTCCCAACTCATCACCGCCTCAACCTTGGCCGGATCGACCAATATCCCTTTCTGATTGACAACATGTCCTAGAAATTGGACCTCCCGTAGCCAGAAGTCACATTTGGAGAACTTTGCATACAGCTTCTCCGACCTCAACACCTCAAGGACCTCCCTCAAATGCTCCTCATGCTGCTCTCTAGATCTAGAATACACCAGAATGTCGTCGATAAATACAATCACTGACCGATCCAACATCGGTCTGCATACCCTATTCATGAGATCCATGAACACAACCGGGGCATTGGTGAGCCCGAAAGGCATCACCACAAACTCATAATGCCCATATCGCGTCCTAAACGCTGTCTTTTGGACATCCCCATCCCGTACTCTCACCTGATGGTACCCTGACCTCAGATCGATCTTGGAAAACCAAGACGCTCCCTGCAACTGATCGAATAAATCATCGATCCCCGGTAACGGGTAACGGTTCTTGACCGTCAATTTGTTCAACTCTCGGTAATCAATACACATCCGGTGTGAACCATCCTTCTTCTTGACGAACAGAATAGGTGCTCCCCACGGCGAGCTGCTCGGCCGAATGAATCCCTTCCCCAACAACTCCTGGAGCTGCGAGGACAACTCTTGCATCTCTGGAGGTGCAAGACGATAAGGCACCTTAGCAATAGGCGCTGCCCCCAGAACTAGGTCAATACCAAACTCTACTTGCCTCACAGGAGGTACTCCCGGCAACTCCTCGGGGAAAACATCTGAAAACTCGCGCACCACAGGAACCTCCTCAACTGATTTCGGTCTCTCGGAAACCTCCCGCGTATCCATCACATACGCCACAAAACCCTTACAGCCCTGTTGTAGACACTGCCTCGCCCTAGCGGCCGAACAAAAAGCTGATCCCGAACGGGTACCTTCGTCGTACACCGAAAGAACTCCCCCACTATGGTCTCGTATAGTCACCAATTGACGCTCACAGTCGATGCCAGCGCCGAATCGACTCAACCAGTCCATGCCCACGATGACACAGACGTCACCCATCGTAATAGGAATCAGGTCAATCGGAAACCCAACCCCGAAAATCTCTAGCACACATCCCCGAAGAACCTCCGTGGCATAAATCGATTTCTCGTCAGCTATAGAAACTCTCAAAGGTCGACTCAAGGACTCACGATTAACGCTGATATGCTGACTAAAGGCTAAAGATACAAAGGACCTACTCGCACCCGAGTCAAATAGCACTAAGGCAGGCACAGAGTTCACAAGGAAAGTACCTACGCATATAATAACATAAGCATAACATCTCGACATTAAAAATAAATACATGAGTTACAACATACCTGCCACAACATCGGGCGCAGCGCGGACCTCCTCCGCAGTCAGCTGAAAGGCTCTCCTACGAGCCCTCGGGGCCTCGACCTTCACCGGTCGAGTCTCAGTAGTCCTGGCAGTAGGTGCAGATCCCTGACGAAGCTGAGGGCACTCGGCCTTCCGATGGCCGGTCTGGTTGCAATGAAAGCAAACCGTAAATCCCTTGGGACACTCCCTAGCAATGTGCCCCTCCTTGCCACACTTGTAGCAAGCACCGGCTCGACACGCCCCATCATGACCCTTGCCGCACTTTCCGCAAGTGCGGCTCTTCGAACCTCCCGTCCTCGAATCGGCAGACTTGATCCGCTTGGCTGCCGGCTGAGACTGAGCCGGCCGCCGGTCTGCCTGCTGAGACTCGGCCTCCTCCCTGGCCTGAGTCTCTAACTTGATCTCACGCTTCCTGGCATTCGCCTGAAGCTCAGTAAAAGTATGGTAAGTGGAGTTTGACACAAACTCCCGGATCTCCCTTCTCAGAACACCCAAGTACCGGCTCATCCGAGCCTGCTCTGTGGCCACCAGCTCGGGGCAAAACATCGCCCTCTCATGAAACTTCCGCGTGATCGCCGCCACCGAGTCAGTACCCTGCTTGAGGGTTAAGAACTCCTGAACCAATCGTTCCCGCTCCACCGGGGGAACGTACTCATCCCTGAACATGGTAGTGAACCCCTCCCATGTCACTGCCGTAGTTTCTGCCAAATTGAAGTTCGCCGTCACGAACTTCCACCAGTCCTTCGCTCCCAGACGGAGCTGGTTCAAAGCGAACCGTACCCTCAGGTGCTCCGGGCATGAACAAGTGTAGAAGCACCCCTCTATATCTGCGATCCACCTCATCGCAGCAATCGGATCCTGCGTCCCATCGAACTCTGGTGGCTTCGTGTTGCTGAACTCTCGGAACAGCAACGAGTCACCCCCCTGTGGCCTAGCAGCGGCCACAACTGCGGTACCTGCAGCGGTTGCAGCCTCAGTCAATGCGGCGTACCGCTCATCGAACGTCTCCATCAGGGTGGTCTTAATAGACCCGAACATCTCCGGGATTTCAGCCCGGATCGCCGCCGCTACTTCCTCGTGAATCATCTGACGAATCTCCTCGTCACTCACACCGCTCGAACTCGCTCCGTGGCGTGGTCTAACCATGATGTCTCTGAAATACAACATAAACTATCAGAGACTCCAGCGAGTGTAATCGCACTCGATAACGCAACCCTACTCAGTCTCCGATATCCAGGGATTCTTGCTTGGGCCTCCCACTGACCCGGTGTCCTCGGTAGTACGGGCCCAATACTACCGACCACACCGCATCAGCGTTCATCCCAAGTCTTCCTCCCCAAACTCCGGATAGTGAGTACTCTACTTCTGATATGCACTATCTACCGCATACTAGCAAAGCATCTCATATAGGCAAACTTCCCTAGACTAAGGCATCACAAATCAGGCCACTCTAGTCCTATCATGAATACCTAGTCTTCTAGCATGCATAACAATTCATATCATATAATATTGTAAGGTATTTTGGGGATCTTTACCGTTCAGGCGCTGACTGATCGTACACACTGCTTCTTTCTTGCTTACCACAAAACCATTTACAAAAGTTTATGCCTTTATTAAAAAAATTTCCTCAAATCCTCGGTTTGAGTTCAGTTACCCCCGAAGGTGCACCCGAATCCCTCAAACCAAGGCTCTGATACCAATTGTAACAACGCAAATTTTCAAACAAATTTTTCATTTTTAAAATATAATTATTTCCATTCAAACAAGGCATAAATAGTTTAAGTATTCTGTCAAATACAAATATTCAAAATCCCAAGATCATAAAAGCATTCTTCAGTGTGTATCGATCACGCCGGCGCCGTCCCACGGTCCTCGCTAGTACCTGAAACACATACATAACAACTGTAAGCATAAATGCTTAGTGAGTTCCCCAATATACAACTTACGCACATACGCCTTTCCAGGCCCTGACCTTCCGGTCATCAATACCACGCCTTCCGGCCCATAACATATTCGCCTTCCGGCCCATAACATATTGCCTTCCGGCCCACATAACATACATAGTACATATAACAAATATCTTACCACATATAGCATACATATCACATATCATATCTGACCTTCCGGTCACACAGTCAAACCCCTTCCGGGTACAGTATAGTGAGAAGACTCACCTCGTGAATGCTGAAAGCTAGCAAATCCTGAAATCACTCGTGCACAATCCGACGGGCTACAACCTCCCTATAACATCACATATCTCATTAACACATATATCTTCTAAGTGTGACTATCCCTAAGAAGTCAGACTTAGGTCAACTCTGGTCAACGGTCGACGGTCAACTCGACCGGACTCGGCGAGTACCATGGCGACTCGGCGAGTCTAGACGTCCTCCCCAACTTCCCCTGATGTTCCCTTTCTACTCGTCGAGTATCCTTCTTGGCTCGACGAGATCCTCGTGGAAGAATCGCGGGGCCATCCCGACTCCACTCGCAGAGTCTGAAGAACAGCTCGACGAGTTCCAGACAATCTCCAAGCTACTCGCCGAGTCTGTTCATCGGACTCGGCGAGTCCATGCCATGCAGTCGATCAAACTGCTTCCTGAGATAAGTTTTGTCCCGAAATACACAAGCATGGGACCTTCTGGACCTCTAAAGGTCCTAAGACAGGGTTATAGTCGTTTGGGTAACAATATACTAATCCATCTAATCACCAATTGGGTTCCATAAACCCTAAATTCATGCACACATCAACAATACAGAAAGAATCCGAAATATTACCTGAATATCGTACTCTCTGTGTCCCCAAACTGCAGAACTCGAATCCCTAACTGTTCCTTTAGCCAAAACTCTTCTCCTCCTTGCACAACAACTCTTCTATAATCAACAATGGCCTATAATCCTTGCTCCAGATGCACACAATCGATTTAGGGTTCTTCTCAGAAGGCTAAAATGAACAATGATGGCCAATGAGTCCTTTTTATACGTCCCAAACCTGAACGGTTAGGGTTTCCGCTAAACAGCGTCGACTCGCCGAGTCCATATCTGGACTCGTCGAGTCCAGTCGCGATCCCGCGACCAAGTCTGCGATCCTACTCGGCGAGTCTAGGCTCCAACTCACCGAGTCCCCTCTTAAATCACCCAAAAACATAACTTAATAATACCTGAGATTCCGGGCTGTTACAGTTGGAGTTGGAGAACAAGTTTCTGACATTGACGAAAGGCAGCATGTCAGTTGATGAATACACCAATAACTTCACCAATAAGATGGAGGTTGCCTTGCGTATCGTTCCAGATGAGCTGACAAAGGTGGATCGGTATGCGAAGGGACTTCCATGGGAGTACGAGGTGCCAGTACGTCAGGCACTTACTCTAAAGGCAGCTATCTGGGCTGCCAAGTCTGTTGAGAACATGATCAAGGGGAGGACCACTGACAAGGCTGATGTTGGTGAGAAAAGAAAGTTTGAGGGAACATCTGGTTCCACTAAGAAAGGAAAATTTTCGAAATCTGATTCGAAAAAGTTTGGAGGAAAAGGAGGCGAAGCAAAGTGGTGTGATAAGTGTAAGAAAAAGCACTTTGGGAAATGTAGCGAGGATGTGACCTGATACAAGTGTGGAAAGGTTGGACATTTTGCCAATGAATGTCCGAACAACAAAAGGATGTGTTTTGGTTGTAATGAAGAGGGGCACATTTTGAAAGATTGTCCGAAGAAGAAGGAGGCAGCAAAGCCCAACATTCCACCAAAGCCGAAGGTGAGAGCCTTCCAGATGACACTTGAGGCTGTGAAAGATGAAGCTGATGTCGCTTCAGGTACCTTTCTCGTAAACGAATTACCTGCTCATATATTGTTTGATTCTGGAGCCAACTACTCCTTTATTTCGCATGAGTTTGGTAGAAAGCTAGCTTTGCCTATTGATAGACTAGATAATGCTTTATTAGTCGAAGTAGCTAGTGGCAAGTTTGTACCTGTTAGCCATCGTATGAAAAACGTCTTGATCGGCCTTAATGGGAATAAGTTTCACGAGGCGTTATTGCCTATCGAACTTAATGGTTTCGACATCGTCTTGTGAATGGATTGGCTTAGCGCCAATGATGCCGAAATTTTATGCAAGAAAAAGATAGTTAAAGTAAACCCGCCTGGAAAAGATTCGTTTATGCTGTATGGGGACAAACGGCGAGTGAATTCTGGGATCATTTCTCTAATGAAAGCCAGAAAGTGTTTGACCAAGGGATGTACATCATATTTAGCATTTGTGATTGATGCTAAGAAGGAAAAGAAGGTGATGCAGAGCATTCCAGTGGTGTGTGATTTTCCGGAAGTGTTCCCCGAGGATCTTCCTGGATTACCACTTGATAGACAAGTGGAGTTCAGAATAGACTTGTTACCAGGAACCACGCCAATAGCAAAAGCACCTTATCGATTAGCACCGACGGAGATGAAGAAGCTGATGGTGCAACTTCAGGAGTTATTGGACAAAGGTTTCATTAGACCTAGTTCATCGCCCTGGGGAGCTCCGGTGTTATTTGTAAAGAAGAAAGATGGAAGTATGAGAATGTGCATCGATTACAGAGAGCTGAACAAGGCAACAATAAAGAATAGATATCCGTTGCCGAGGATTGATGACCTGTTTGATCAATTGCAAGGTTCGAGCTATTTTCTCGAAGATCGATCTTAGGTCAGGATATCATCAGCTGGAAGTAAGAGAGCAAGATATCGAGAAGACTGCATTCAGAACTAGATATGGAAACTACGAGTTCTTGGTTATGTCGTTTAGACTAACCAATGCTCCAGCAGCGTTCATGGATTTGATGAATAGGGTTTGTAACCCGTTCCTTGATAAATCTGTGATAGTGTTCATAGACGACATTCTGATTTACTCGAAAAGCCAGGAGGAGCATGGCAGGCACTTGCGAGAAGTGTTAGAAGTTTTCAAGAAGGAGAAGCTTTATGCGAAGTTCCCCAAATGTGATTTTTGGATTCGTGAGGTCCAATTCTTGGGTCACGTGGTCAACCAAGAAGGGATAATGGTTGATCCAGCGAAGATCGAAGCTGTGACGAAGTGGGAACAACCGAAAAGTCCCACGGAGATTCGAAGCTTTTTGGGATTAGCCGGATATTACCGCAGGTTTATCCAAGGCTTTTCTTCGATTGGTACTCCATTGACAGCTTTGACCCACAAATGAGCTACTTATGCTTGGAGTGAGAAGCATAAAGAAGCATTCGAGAAGTTAAAGAAGAAGCTATGCGAGGCACCGATACTTTCTCTACCTGATGGAGTTGAAGACTTCGCTGTTTATAGCGATGCGTCTGGTGTTGGATTGGGTTGTGTTTTGACCCAAAGAGAAAAGGTGATAGCATATGCGTCTCGACAGCTGAAGGAGCATGAAAAGAATTACCCGACTCATGATTTGGAGTTGGCAGCGGTAGTTTTCGCTCTGAAAATATGGAGGCATTACCTCTATGGCACGAAGTGCAAACTTTTCACTGATCATAAGAGTCTCCAATATCTCTTTAATCAGAAAGAATTGAATATGAGGCAACGACGTTGGCTAGAATTATTTAAAGACTACGACTGCGAGATACTTTACCACCCCGGTAAAGCTAATGTTGTTGCTGATGCTCTCAGTCGGAAGGTCAATCTTGAAAGGAAGAGGCCAAGAGCGTTGAGAATTGAAGTTGTCTCGACCATTGTGGAAAGTATAAAGAAAGCTCAAGAGGAAGCTTCTGAGAAAAATGACCGAAAGGAGGAACGTTTGGGTAAAACGTTGGTGTTTGGTACTAACGGTCATGGACTGAAGGTATTCCAAGATCGTATTTGGGTACCTAAGTCAGGAGGAATTAGGGATCTTCTGATGGAAGAAGCTCACAAAACCATGTACTCAATTCATCCGGGTAGCACTAAAATGTATAGGGACCTGAAACCCTACTACTGGTGGCCGACGATGAAACTTGATGTTGCAAAGTATGTGGCCGAGTGTGTGACTTGTATGAGAGTCAAGACACAACATCAGAAACCTTACGGGAGTTTAGAATCATTGCCTATGCCTATGGGTAAGTGGGAATACATTGCTATGGATTTTGTCACTAAACTGCCTAGAACAAAGAATGGTCACGACATGATTTGGGTGGTCGTTGATCGATTCACTAAGAGTGCGCATTTCATAGCGGCCAGGGAGAAATGGTCTATGGAAAAGCTTGCGAATTCTTACGTGAACGAAATTGTGAGGCTTCACGGTGTTCCGTTAACGATTGTATCGGATCGTGATAGCCGTTTCACCTCAAGGTTTTGGAAAAGTCTACAAGAGGAAATGGGTACCAAGTTATGTTTAAGCACAGCTTACCATCCGCAGACTGATGGTCAGAGTGAAAGAACAATACAAACACTTGAAGATATGCTGAGAGCATGTACCTTGGAATTCCTAGGTAATTGGGATGAACATTTACCTTTGGTAGAATTTTCCTATAATAATAGTTTTCACTCGAGCATTAAGATGGCACCTTATCAAGCTTTGTATGGACAAAAGTGTCGTATGCCGTCTTGTTGGCTTGACGCTGGGGAAAAGCAGTTTATGGGACCGGAGATGGTTCATCAAACTGCTGAAAAGTTGAAAATAATTAGGGAAATAATGTTGGCAGCTCAAGATCATCAAAAGAGCTATGCTGACAAGAAGCGAAGACCGATGACTTTTGAGGTTGGAGATTCGGTTTTGCTTAAAGTCTCGCCGTGGAAGGGACTTATAAGGTTTGGTAAAATGGGAAAGTTGAGTCCAAGGTTTATTGGACCGTTTAAAGTCCTTCAGAGGATTGGGAACCAAGCTTACAAGCTTGAATTACCCGAAGAACTGAATGGAATTCACAACGCTTTTCATGTGTGTTATTTGAGGAAGTTCACGGGAGAAGTTCCCGATATAATTCCAATTTCCGAATTGAGAATTGATGAGAAGAAAAGGTTGATTGAAGAACCAGAGGCAATTGTTGACCGAAAGACTAAGAAGTTGCGACGAAAAATGGTTGGGTTAGTGCTTGTCCGATGGAAACACACGAATGGGCCGAATCTCACATGGGAGACGGAGAGTGACATCTTGAGTCGCTATCCGCATTTGTTTGTTGATGTGTGATTCCGGGGACGGAATCATTCTAAGGTGGAGAGAATTGTAACGCCTGTGTTTCCGGGCTTGCCATTTTTAGCAATGTAATAGTCTAGGTTAACCTTTGTAACCCGTTTTGAAATAATAAAAGTGTATTATTTGAATATTATGTGTTTTGTGCTTAATTGCTTAATTATGTGGTTTGATTAGTTAAGAATAAAAATCAGCGTCAAAATTAAAGTGTGAGATAAGCCCGATATCTTTTCATAAAGTTGTAGTGGTCGCAACAAGGATTCCGGAGATATGAGGAATGCCGAAATCCGAGTTCAGATGAAGGAGTTATGAATTTCGAACGGAGTTTTCCTGTCCCGGCCTACTAAAGATAATATATAAGTAATATACTTATAATATATTAAAAATAAAGTCAAAATTAGCCAATGGAGTCTAAACGAGAGTTGTAGAGCATAATCTCACCTTCGCGGCGATATAAAGAACGTCGAAAACGGAGTTCGTATGCGAAAGTTATGAATTTCTGAAGTTCGGGGCGCGAAACCCCAAAACTGTCAGAGCCCACGACGTGGAACAAGGTTGCCACGACGTGGCAAATCTCCTGTCACCTCCGGAAGGCCCCCAGATGCAACTTGGGATGACGCATGCAGTGACGACCAAGCCCACGACGTGGAACAAGGTTGCCACGACGTGGCAAGGGCCAAATTTGCCCTATAAATAGATTTGAAGGGCCAGCCGTTAGGGTTGCTATTTTCTCTCTTCTCTCTCCCGTTTTGCATCAATTTGCGTGCCAGAAGTACCCCGAAGCCCCGGTAATATTCCCAAGTCCCGAGATCCTGAAGATCCCGAGAAGTGCGGTTCCCGAGCCGAAACTCTGCCCGCGAGAAGTTCGATTTTTGTGAAGATCTTCCAGATCTGCTGTGGATTACTACTTCTGCAAGTCGTAGTGCTGTCCGATCATCTTCTGATCAAGTGAGTGTATAGTTATTTTCTTCTAATACAATAATATGAAGTATTTTATATAAAATACGTGCTATGTGTATATATTTGGTTGTGTTATGTGTGAATGTGTATTCACCCTCTTCTATCTTATAGATCTGATCATTTCTCTATGAGATATGTGTTATGTGTGTGTGTGCCTCATCTGTTATGTGATATATGTGTTGATTAAAGCATGCTATACAGGTTTTTAAACTATGTATACAAATGTATATTTTTATCTACTAATATGTTGGGTAGAACATCGGTAGATAGTTGGTGTGTAATAAACAGATGAGAGGCCTCGTTGTTGTTTGATTTAGTCATCTAGCAGAGTTTAGATGACGACCACATACTTTTCTAGATAGTCTTGTGGAAACATTAGCAGGTTCGCCACCTGTAGGTGTTAATGAACTTGGGTGTTCATTCGCTGTACTCCATCCCCCTTATGGTTGCCTTATTTGACTTATATTGCTGAGGTACCCCCGAAGCATGTGTTGTCGCCCCGATGAAATATTCTTAGACTAGGTCCCTTATGTTAGTTGTTTTAGGGACATTAAAGTGAGAATAACGGGAATGGGTAATTGGGTTATTGTTGGTTGGTGAAAATTAAATATGATATTTATTGTGGGTTGAAATCCCTATATGCTCACCAGGCTCCCAAGCCTGACCCACTCAGTTTTAAATTGTATTACAGGAAGTGGCGGAAGGGCATGAGATGGATGAACCATCAAGTTGTTTTGTTTACAAGTCTGCATATGTTTATATTTGTTATATGACTTGTAATGTATTCGTTTATGCTTATTGGTCTGTATCGGAACATGACACCCCGAGTTTTGATTATAATGAAAATACATTTCTTTTATGAAATGCTTCGGTAAACATTGTTTTATCATGTTTTGTTTTTGGGAACAAATTCCGCAACTCTTTCAAATCAAAAGGATTTACTCTGAAAATATTTAAAAGCATAAATGAAAATCGGTCTTTTCTGGCCGAGATTTTGGGGATGTCACACGCCCCGTGTAAGGCTATACGCCCAGCGTACTGCGAGGTCTCAGCCTCCTATAAATAGGATGTGAGGGTTCCGGGCATATTTGCTCTATTCTTCTCGTTTTCGTAACGAAGCTCTGTGTGTAAACCCCCGAAGCCATCCCGACACCCTGGATCTCATATCCAAGTTAAGAAGGAATTTTTACGATCCTGAGATCCCGAGAAGTGCGATTCCCGAGCCGAAGCTCTACCCGTGAGGAGTTTGATTTTTGTGGAGATCTTCCAGATCTGCCGAAAAATACTACTACTGTAAGCCGTAGTGCTGTCCGATCATCTTCTGATCAAGTGAGTGTGTGGTTACTTTCTTCTAACGCATAATTATGAAGTATTTTATATAAAATATGTGTTATGTGTATATTTTTTAGTTATATGTGTGAATATATATTCACTTTCTTCTATCTCATGGATCTGATTTATTCTCTATGAAATACGTGTTATGTGTATGTGTCTCATCTGTTGTTTGGAATATGTATTGAATGAGAATGCTATACAGGTTTTAAACTATGTATAAAAATATATAATTTTATCTACTAATATGTCGGGTAGAACATGGGTAGATAGTTGTGTGATAAACAGATGAGAGGCCTCGATGTTGTTTTGATTTAGTCATCTAGCGGAGTTTAGATGACGACCACAGAATTTTCTAGATAGTCCTGTGCAACGCTAGCAGGTTCGCCACCTGTAGGTGTTAATGAACTTGGGTGTTCATTCGCTGTACTCCATCCCCCTCATGGTTGCCTTTTTTGACTTATATTGCTGAGGAACCCCCGAAGCATGTGTTGTCGCCCCGATGAGATATTCTAAGACTAGGTCCCTTGTGTTAGTTGTTTTAGGGACGTAAAGTGAGAATAACAGGAATGGGTAATTGGGTTATTGTTGGTTAGTGGAATTAAATATAATTATTTATTGTGGGTTGAAAACCCTATATGCTCACCAGGTTCCCAAGCCTGACCCACTCAGTTTTATTTGTATTATAGGAAGTGGCGCAGGGGCATAAGATGGATAAACCATCAAGTTATTTTGTTTACAAGTCTGTATATGTATATATTTGTTGAATGACTTGTAATGTTACCGTTTATGCTTTATGGTCTGTATCGGAACATGACATCCCGAGTTTTGGTTACATAGTGAAAATACATTTCTTCATGAAATGCTTTGGTAAATATTATTTTATCATACTTTGTTTTTGGGAACAAATTCCGCAACTCTTTCAAATCAAAAGGATTTACTCTGAAATTATTTTAAAAGCATAAATGAAAATCAGTCTTTTCTGGTCATGATTTTGGGGATGTCACAGGCGGAGGCTAGATCGTATTTCTACCGAGGTAGAGATTTACCGAGACATCTGAGGTGAGTCTTCTCACTATACTTTACCTAGTGTTGTACAGAGATATGTGACAGTGTATTTTAGAGTTATGTGCCAGTATATTTGCATGCTATTTATGTGTTGTGATTTTTTGTGATATGTGATATGCATGATTCAGAGTATACAGAGTAGGAACAATGGGTCCATAGAGATAGGGCCAGAGGGCCCATAGAGAGTTAGGACTGGAAGGTTCCACTAAGACACATTGACCAGAGGGTCACCAGAGTTATAGCCTCGAGTGGCTAATATGTATTAGTGTGGTATTTTGGGGAACTCACTAAGCAATTATGCTTACAGTGTTATGTGTTGTGTTTCAGGTACCACCGATGATCGCAGGAAGGCGCCGACATGATTCGTACACACGCACACTAGAGTTCATATGTTTAGATTTTGGGGTTTTGTATTAAGAAAATGATGATACAATGTTTTAAAATGTGGATGTGAATGAAATTATATGGTTTTTAAAATGTGAAAAATTGTTTAAATTTTTGCGGTGTTACATTAGTAAGCGTTATAGAGACTTATAATTTACGTGACAAAATCTTCTCTATTTCGTTTGACAATGCAAGTAACAATACTGCCATCGCAAAAAGATTAATTGCAAAATATAAACCTATTTTGGATGGGTCGTTTTTTCATACTAGATGTGTTTGTCACATTATTAATCTTGCGGTACAAGATAATTTAAAAATGATAGATTCAACGATTGAAAAACTCAAAACTTTGTTAACTAGAGTTTTTGGAAAAAATAAAGCTACTTTGGAAAAATATAGAAAGTTTGTCATTTCCATTAACGTAACTCCATATAGTCCTCATTGGGATCTTCACACTAGATGGAGTTCGACGTGCATGATGTTTGAAAGTTTAACACGTCAAAGAATCGCTTTGCAATTATTTTACGACACAATTTCAAAAGGAAAAAACCCGATTACGGATTTTGATTGGGATTTGATGGAAGAGTTTGTGGAAATCTTAAAAGTTTTTAAACAATCAACCACTTTTTTATCGGGCATATATTACCATACAAGTCCGTTGTTACTAAATGAATTATGGTTAATGTCCGCACTGTTGGAGCGTTTTGAACAAAGAAGTGAAATATTTATTTTGGTTACGAGACCAATGAGACAAAACTAGTCAAATATTTCAAAGAAATGCCACCACTTTTTACTTATGCTGCGACATTAAACCCATGTATCAATGTTACAGGTGTAGAGGCCTTGATTACCAAAATTTCTATATCTTTAAATTTGCACAAAGATGACACAAACTACATCCGTAACCAAATACACACTTTTAATAATACTTTTACTAATTTGTTTGACATTTACGCTACAAAATATGACAATATGTCAAATACTTTTGCAAGTGTAACCGACTCTACTAGTGGTGCATTGGGTAGTGGTGGGGGTCGAATGGATTTTCATATCGACCTCTATAACTACCTTTTGGAGGAACAAAATAAAAGATCATTCACATTAACCCCTAGTAGCGAACTTGGAATTTATATGAGGTCAAACTTTTTAAAATTCATGAGTGCGCCACAATTTAAAAATTTGGATCTTTTGGCTTGGTGGAGAGAAAAGGAAGCATAATTTCCTTTTCTCTTTGTCATGGCCCGCGATTTACTAACCGTCCAAGCTTCCACGGTAGCTTCAAAATTCGCTTTTTCTATTAGTGGTAGAGTTTTTATCAAAGTTGAGGACGAAACTTCCCCCGGTTGCGGTACAAGTTTGCATTTTCTTGAAGGATTACTTGGATTCGGTGGAACGTATACAACACTTAGCATCACTAGAAGGCCTACTACCACAAAATATTGAATCGAAGATCATGGATGAAGAATATGCACAAGGCTTATCAACACCTCCGGAAGACGAAGACGATGACGATGAAGACGAAGACGAACATGAAGAATATGGTATTGATGAGACCCCTAGTTATTTGCGTGGCGGTTGAAGAATATTTTAGTGAAGGTGACACGAAGCAGAAGACTAGAAAAACTATTTCTATTTGGCTAAATGTTATAACGCCACTTTATTACTATTATTTTTAGTTAACTAGTTTGAAAACTCTTTCTAATTCGACGTTTGATGTATGTTTTTACTATTTTAATGAACCTATGTGGCATTTTTTGTTATATATGAGGTCCAAAAAATGTTTTTTTAAAAAAGGCTAAATCGGATCAGATTTCAGATCAGATCCTAACCGGATCAGATTAAACCGATTCAGACTCGAGGGTCGAAAAAACGTTCAAATCCGGTCAAATCCAGTTTGAAACCGGTTCGGATTATGGACTAATTTGGATTGGGTGTGATGTCATGAAACCGGATCGGATTTGGATCCGAATCGGATCAGATCGGATCCGAGGTTTGTGCATCTCTATTCTTCACCTCCTCCTTTGGTGAGTTAACACTTTCTTCCTTCGCCTTGTTAGAACTATAAATCCCTTGCCAGTTTCTATTTTTGGAACGTCCAAAGTTCTTTGCAAACTTTCTGGTTTTGACACCATTAAAGCATATTCCACCTTTGTAAGCTCGTAGTCGGAGAGATCATACTCCGAGCCTTCTTCTTCTACAGCATTCTTGCCCTTTGCAACCAGGGCCAACGAACCCATACCAGAAACTATCTTTGCTTCCTTTGCCTCTTCATCCTCGTGGGACCTAAGAATCCCCACAAGTTTTGCCAAGGTGTAACTTTTCAACTGTTCATGTGTTTTAACAGTTGACACCACTGCTTTCCAATCTGACTTCAAGCTGTTCATGAATGTGACCTTTTGTCCTATCAGTTCACGTCCTATCTTATGTTTATCCATCCTGCTCAAGAGATGGTTGTATCGGCTGAACGTTTGATCCAGTTTTTCCTCAGGCTTCTGGACAAACGCTACAAATTCTGACAGGAATAATGTCTGAGTAGAATACTCAAGATCAACATCACTCGAATAGAGTTCTTTCAGCCTATCCCATATCTCTTTCATTGTATCGCAGGAACTCACCAAAACGAAACGTGTCTGGAGGCAAAGCAAACCTAATCATCCTCATTTCCTTGACATTACTAATTAACTTTTCTTTTTCATCCTGTTGACTGTCTTTCACTTGGAGAAGAAGATTGTTGTAATTGTCTTGAGTTTTAATAACTCTTCTTCTACCAGTATGTACGAACGTCTACAAAGTCATGGCTTCCCATATCAAAGAACCATTATCTTCAAGACCTTGGACATAATCTTCAAAATGCAAAGCACTGACTTCATAGTCTTGAGGGAAGAGAATGGGATCTTGGTAGTGGATCCAATGCTGCTTGAAAGATTAAAAGAGAGAGTATGTGGATCTTCAGGCTACATGTTGTCGATTCGCTTAAAACCTGTAAAGAATCAGATGTGTAAACTAGAAACGAGTTTAGGGCGTGATAAAGATCAAGATCCAACATCAACAATCCATCAAAACGATGAAGAGGGCTAGAACAAATCCTATAAAAGCGGTATAACCCTAACAACACTTCAACCGAAGAGTTGCGTATGATTTACACAATCTCTTGCTCTGATACCAAAAGTTTTGTCCTTTATCAAAAAAAAAATTAAAAAATGGGACAAAATCTGGTGAAAGTTGACGAAATTTGAGTAAAAAAGGAGAAATTTTGTTGAAGAAATAAGTTTTATTGATTTTTAGTGGTTGGTAATGACAATAAGCTGAAAAGTTGGTGAAAAATGACATTTTTTTGCAGAAAAAAGGCTGGCATCTGACACATTTCAACAAAAGGGGTGCAAACTGTCAGTGTACTGCAAACAGAGGGTCAGATTCAGAATTACTGCCAAAAATATGTCACTTTCGGAATTTGGGTAAAAACTGCGAGTTTATTCAAACTTTAAGAGTTACTTTCGGAATTATGAACAAAATCAATTAGTTTCAGCACTTTGGGTGACATATGCCATTTCCTTGAAACTTAAAGGCTACATTTTGGAATTATAGATCACGTTCAAAAAATCATTTGCAGACACTATTGATCGGAGTTCGTTCATAGTCCTCATTCGCAATTAAAATTCCGAACTCAAATCCCAATCGCAATCGAAGTGTAAGTGGATTGATTGGTTCGGAATGAACTGATGCTCAGAATTATGAAGGGTTCGGAACGAAAGCGATTGGAATGATATTTTCTCACTGCGAAGGGTTCGGATCTCTCTGCTCATCTCCGAGCGTTCGGAGGCATTCACAGTTGTAGGCTCGGAGGTTGCGATCGTTCGGAGTTTATGCGTTCGGAGGTTGCAATTGATTCGGATTCGGAGTTACTGCAACCAACACATTACGATCGTAATTTCAGTTTATGGACTCGCATGTGTCGATCTCGCAATCAATGCGTTTCGTCTTTTATTTCGCAATTAGGACTGTTGCTTCCAATCTCGGAATCGGAATTGATCGTATTGGTTATGGTGTGCAATTGATTTGCAAACACCGTGTTCGCATCCGATTAAAGGAACAAGACGCTTCAATTTACAACTTCAATCCCCAAATGTTTACAAACGTTACAGTTTCAACCCCCTTTGAAAGATGTTATTTATTTCAGCGTTATAATGAATAAGATGGCTTATATTTTAAACTTTTGCGCCTGACTTTCAGAACTTCACAGATTTAACCCCATATCCAAAATTCTTTTCAAAATTTATGGATTTTACCCTTTTTACCCCTTCTTTCTTACATATTTTCACTTCTTATCCTTTTCTTTGGTCTTATTCTTTCAATCCCTTCTAAATAATTGCTTCTTATTCCATTCTTTTTGTCTAATATTTAAAAATCGAAAAATACAAAATTAACTTTTGTTATTTTTTAGGTTATTTTTATTGTTTTTTTAGAATCATGAATATTCAAAAGGGATTTATTTCATCAAATCTGACGGGTTTCGAAGATCTATTTTGGCATATGACAGAGTAGGTTTTACGACTTACTCTATGAGATAGCGAAGATTATTGGTGATTCTTCTTAACTTTCTAGATTCTCTCCATGGTATTTGTCGAAAATTCAAGATTGAAGTTGGTTTCTTGCACACCCATTTATTGGAAGAGAATCGATCATCTTCAAAAAATAATACCCGCTTTTTAGTTGGAAAACAAAATTTCCATAAATTTTATTAAACCAACCAAATACTCTTTTCTCTTTTCTCTAACTTCTAACAAATTCATCTGAAGAAAAATTGAATTTTCTTTGAACGTTCTTGACTTCAGGTTTCTGAACCTTTTTACATGCATTAGGTACTTGTACCTTGGGCATCCAAACCTTCTTTATTTTACTCTTGTTCTTTTTCTTGTTCTTCTTTCTTTTCTGATTTCTAGGCTTCAGAAACGAATTTCGGATCTGAACAACCTCCTCATCTTTCTGGATCTGTACAAGATTTTGCAATAACACGAGGTATTTGACTTGTTCTTTTTAGAAAACTTGAAGAACAAAGTGAGATTCATGATAAAATATCGCCATAAACAAGATTGATTCTTGCAATAATCACTGAGATCTACAAGAACCTATTCTGAGACTAATTGTTAGAATAAAAAATGTGTAGATCGATAGAATCTAAACAAGTATATGAACCAAGACAAGAACACAATGATTGAATATGTGCTGAATGATTAAAAGTCACAACCTTATAAGAGCTCGACAAAGAACTTCTACTGTAAAGGCAATTTAGGGTTAAATACAATCGATACTAATCATGGTGCATGCATTCTGTATAAATAGTCTAACCCTAGCACATTAATATAGGGTGGAGAGACCCAACCCGTTACGAAAGATAGACTAATACAATACAATACAATTATTAACACAACATTAAATAACCCAATATATATATATATATATATATATATATATATATATATATATATATATATATATATATATATATATATATATATATTGTAATGTCCCAATTTCACAACCAAAATTTTCATTTTTATAAAGGTAAAACTTAACAATTTATTAATTTATTAATTAAGAAAACCATTTATTCCGAATTACATTTATTAAAAATCAGAGTATTGTGGAAACGTGGAATCTCAATATTGATGATGAGTGTGTATAGTCCCGTCTTCGCCTTCCAAAAGTAATCGATGATACGTTAGTTCCCCCCAAAATACCACCATTGTTAGGCGTGTCAAACCCAACAAATAAAGGGGTACCATATACTCCAAAAGAATCCCACTATATCGCACTAAAAGGTAGTACAAGGCAAGTAGGGTCGATCCACAGAGACACAGGAGAATCGGTCTAATACCTCTTTGCACAAGGTACTTGTTCACAAAAGATTAAAGAGGGGGGGGGGTTGAATGCAATGATTAAACAAACAAATTAAAAGCACAAGTAATCAACTAAATGAGTGAATTAAATTTAGAATTTGTAAGGGCTCCAACTTCATGTATGACAACTTAGCAATGTGATTCAAAGATGACTCAATATTCGTTCAGTTCTATCTAAGTTGGTACGTGAAAGTGTTAATAAGCTCTAACACTTCCCATTCACCACATTAATTAACCAAAACAAGCTCTTTGATTAACCCTAACCATACTAACCTAATCTAAACAAGCTCTTAGAATTAGATTAAAAGGTTGCATGAAGCTTTATGTGAATGTTCCCAACAACACCCAATACTCCTCATAAGCTCGGGAGTGTAAAAGTGTATGAATAAGATTTACACTAAATTCATTCAATAGAGATTAATTTAATGCTTGTTACTTGTTCAATTTCACAAAACAATTACAGATTTCATAAAAGAGATAACTTGAATGACCTAACCCTAATTCAAATGGCCAATAAGAATCACAATTAGAATCAAACATTCGATTAAAGCTAAATCAAATTCACTAGATAGAAATTAAGAACAAACATCATGTTATATGATTGAAGTCACTACCAAGAAGTCAAAACATGAAATTGGAAAAACCAGGGTTCTAACCATACATGGCTAGAACAGGATCACAAGTTTAAAAGATGGAAATAATGTGCAATTACAACTTACAAATACTAGAAATAATGTTTCCAAATGATTACTGGTCAAACCCTTGGAAAAACCTTCGAAATCCCTTCTCAAAATGTACTCTAATATGTTGTGTGTGTGTGTAAATATGACCCTCATCCCGTAATATGAAAGATAGGAAAAACTATGAAAAGGCAGTTTTTTGGTCGAACACGACTTGTGTTAAAATCGGCTAGACTGACACAGGTCGTGTTCAGCAGCCAACACGGCCCGTGTTTAAATAGGCTAAATTGACACAACCCGTGTTAACATGGTCAACAACTTCTTCTTGGTCAAACACGCCCCGTGCCTATTTTTCAGTGCAAATCCAACACGACCCATGCACTCCTCTGACTCCGAGTCCAAACTTGATTTTTCCAACTTTTCCGTTTTGCATCCAATCATCCCAGAATCTTCACCTGTGCTTCTCGGCACCTCCCAAAACGCGTTTCAACCTCCGGTTTACCTGAAAAGCCCATAAAGCATGTAAATAAGGTTGTTCTAGAGACTAATATGAATTTGATGAAATACAAGAAAAATGAAAACCAACTATGCTAAATGGATGCACAAAAGTTACTAAAAGGTGTGTAAAAAGGTGCACAAAATGCACCTAACAAATCTCCCCAAGCTTAGACCTTTTCTTATCCTTAAGAAAGACTAAGTAAAATTTATACAGGAGAGAATAAAAGAAAAGAAAAGAAAAGAAAAGAAAAGAAAAGAAACAAAAATTAAAATCAAGAACCTTTTGAAACTTAATGCAAAAATCAAAACAATCATGAAAAAGATTCAACCCAATTAACCTCGTTTTTTGTAGGATAGTTGAGAATGTATCTGTCGTGTCTTGAGTCAACTTGGCATTTGTCTCAAAATATAATATGACAATAGAAATAAGACTTTGGCCACTCCCTAACGTAACCCAATAGAATCAAAGATCAGAACACTTGTTCCCTTTCAATAGCATCAAGTCAATTCATGGAACACATTATGTGATGGGTTTTTGTCATATTAACATTCCTATGTGCACATACAAACCCTAATGCTTGGATCTAGGTTTCTCTAATTAAACATGCATTGGATCCAAGACTTCTAATAACTAATAGAGTATAAGAACAATACAAAATCAGAGTTAGAAGCATACCTTGAAACACTTGTTTGATCTTCTTGTTCTTGGAGATTTAGAGTCACAAATGTCACTCCTCTAATGGCTTACAAACACCAACTAACAAGAGGATGATTTGAGAGAGAGGAGAGGGAATGTAACATCCCAAAATTCAATACTAAAAAAATTTCTTTTAATAAAACATTACGTTAAGGAAATTCATCGTTTTCAAACATAAACAAAGTATTAGTTTCCAAAATACATATTCGTTATCAGAGTAAACATTCCCAGGCTGTCTAAACTACGGTGTGTGCCATGCGATCATCCCGAGCTCCATCATCCGCTACCGGAAGTACCTGAAACCAAAACTGAAAACCGTAAACACGAAGCTTAGTGAGTTCCCCACCCTACCACATACCATGCATAACCACATAATGCACATACTAGGCCGCGCCCACTATCCTGGGCCTCGACCCCTACCTCGGGCCTCGCCTGTTACAACGGCCCCGCCGCTCCAGGCCCCGCCTAGCTTCGAGCCTAGCTCGGATACATATTTGTTTCACGTAGGTCTCGCCTGTCACAGGGCCTCGCCCACTAACATATAATAGCACATAAACATCTCACATAAGCTAAACACATACTAACGGATCTTGTCCTAAGGCCTCGCCTATCTCTGGGCCCCGCCCCTGATCTGCTACTGTAGAGTCACGGAACCCCGTCCATGATCCTACTGGTAGTGAGATACGGGCCCAGCCCACACTCACTCCTTTCCTGACTTAGGCCTCGCCCTTGCTTTGCTGCTACTGAGATGTGGAACACCATCCACACTCTGCTATTGGTGAGATACGGGACCTCGCCCACACTCACCTCCCTACCAGGTACATACAAGTATCACACAGACAACAAGTATAAACTATCACATAAACCATTCCTTGGGCACCCACCCTCTATCATTGGACCTCGTCCCGAATATCATACTAGCATATTGTGCCTAGGGCTAACCCCCGGGTCTTCTACTCATAACTACATGGGCCGGCATTGTGGCCGTAGACCCATTTATACAAAGGGAAACTCACTTGATACTGCTGAACTGCTGCTGCTAATCCCTTTGACCGCTACCTGACCACTGACTCCGAACTGCTGCTCCACTAGCTCCCCGAGCTACCAATATCAATACAACACTGAGTCAAACTGACCCCTGACAGACAACCAAGTCAACTCTGGTCAAGTCAAAGTCCTGGTCAAAGTCAACCTTTCCAGGTCAACCCTACTCGCCGAGTCCACTTACTGACTCGCCGAGTTCACATACTCAGGGTCCTTCCATTCGCGACATGACTCGCCGAGTCCAACGATTTTCGAGTCCTGACCTGACCAACGCGCTGAGTCTCCACCCGACTCACTGATTCGAATCTCAACTTGAAGGGTTTGGGGCTACGCGACCTGACTCGTCGAGTCCAAGAGCAGACTTGCCGAGCACAAGGCAATCTTCATCCAACTCGCCGAGTTGTTCATCCAACTTGTCGAGTTCATGCCCATCTTCATCCGACTCGATGAGCTGTTCATCCCACTCGTCGAGTTCCTCCTCGTCTTCAAGCTACTTGCCGAGTCCACTCGAAGGACTCGCCGAGTCTATTCAGATCTACATTCATGCAGAGGACTTTCGAGTCATGCATGGACTCCAAACTATAGATATACCCTTCCCAAGCCTACCCCCCACGTAAAGTTGAAAACTTTACGTGTAGAGAGGGAGATCTAGGCAAAAAGCACCATAAACTAGGGTTTAAGGCCAAAGGGCTTCAAAATCAACTCAAGGGCTGATACTTTATGCTTCTCCAGTCCATAACACACTTGGATCTGAAGTAGCAACTCCAGATCCGACTCCTAACTCAAAATAATATCATTATGGCTAAAGAGCCCCAACAACCACACATAAATCTAGATGCAAAAAGGGTCCAGGAACTAGTTCATACCTCCAAAAGCTCAGAAATGTCTTCCCAATCCCGGATCTACAGCCCCCTTCTTGCACTCTCAAGATTCTTCTTCTTTCTCCAAGCTTAATGCATTCTTGAAGGCAATAAATGGCTCAAATAGAGGATATGGCGGCTAGGGTTTGATATCCAGGTCTTAAGAGGCAGTAAAGAACCCTAGGAAGAAGATTAAGACGTTTATATAGGCTCCAAGTCCCGAATTTAGGGTTTTCCACGCACAGACCAGACTCGCTGAGTCATCTTGGCCGACTCGCCGAGTCGGTCACTTACTCCTCGACCCGGATCCCGCTCTGACTCGCCGAGTCGCCCCTTAACATTAAGGGTTTCTTTCCTTTCTTGGTCTTCAAAACTTTGGGTGTTACAACTCTCCCCCACTTAAACTAAACTTCGTCCTCGAAGTTTGCTATGGCCCACCGCCTGCGATCTGCCTGCAATACCCAACCAATTATCCCAACACTAACTGCCTTCCTTCGCTGGCCTATCGCCCGATCATTCTGACTAGCATCAAACCTTGCAGATAATCATCTCGGGTCAACCCTGACCTTGAACATTCTAGAAACACGACTTACTCAACCGATAATCCGCCTGGTACTCACCGAGTACTGCACTGAACCTATAAGGGTTCACCCCTTCTTTCCTTGCACAATTCCTTGCCTTCCCAAGGCAAAACCCCATAACCAACTATTCCTTCTATCACTGTGAAGGCCCTATCCTTCACCAACTCCATCACCCCCGCTTACCAGTACGGGTCATTATCGCCAGTATCCACGGGGCATTTCTTTCTACTATGGTTTGGTGCCGAGCACCTCACGATCAACTAACTGAATTCCACCATGCGCTGCATACTCGCACTGCCACTGCCTGACAATTCTGCTGTTCCTTTTTGACTTCTGGATGAACTGAGACCACCCTGTTCCTACCAACATATCGATGACTGGATTATCGGCTCCCACCGGTAGCTGGTCCCAACACCACCACTAGTCGCTCCCAGCGACTTCCAAAGAACTTCGATCATCTATAACTGCTCAATCTACTCTGCCATTCAGGCACTACAAACCTGGGATTCCCGATCCCCAAACTTGACACTAAGGTCCCTACCAGGTCCCACCTCTACTGCTAAAACTCACGGGCCTCGCCCACGGGTCCCACCCGCCTCTATCCTTCTATTCCCACTAGTCTAATCACTCTCACTCGGGCCTCGCCCACGGGTCTCACCCAACCATACTACCGAGCAACCCTGCTCCCAGGTCTCATCTACACTGCTAATCTCATACGGGCCTCGCCCCCAACTCCGCTAATGAAACTACTAAGGAATGCTACGGCTTACCCATAGTCTTACATCACCATCCATTGCTGACTGCTAGTACGAAGGCACCCATGTGCCATTAGCTCTCAAGATCCTCATTCTGACTCCCTCGAGTCCTACGGGCGATCCACAACCTGAATTCTCAACCATGAACTAACCATTACCATCACACGCACTAGCTGATGGGGAGTTTCTCAAACTCCCAACCCTGAAATCCTCAATCCATCAAACGATGAACTACTTCTCTTCCTTCTCGGAGGTCACGTACTCATTCTGGGTCTGCATGCTCCTCTCTGGGCACACCCGGAGGATTCTCCCCCACTTCGATCCTGCTTACCCCTTGCTGCTCAATACCCAAAAGAGATCCCGATCTTTGCTACCATTCCATAACCCATCTACTGAGGAACCCAAGCCCGCCATAGCTAGGGATTTAGCCAATCCATCTCAATCACTGTACCACTCCGAACTAGCGAGACGTACCAAATCTCTCCCAAGCATGCTACAATTACTGCATCCTTCGAAACCTTCTTCAATAGAGCACATCCCCTAACTACCATACAAATATCCAAGGTATGCAGATGGCATATAACTCGATCACAATCAACCACTCAAAATAAAATACTTTTACCGATAATGATGCAGAACCATAACAATAAAATCATGCACAAATAAAAGAACTGAAAATGGGAAATTGCATACCTGCAACGTCTGGCGTTGCTTGTGTCTCCAAGGTCGTCATCTGAAAATCCTTGCTCCCTGCCGCAGGTGCTTCTACCTGGCCCTGACGGCCGTCCGTGATCCTCAAGGTTGCATGGGCGGGTGCCATCACCCGTCCAGCCGAAAACAAACTGGGACACTGGGCCTTCTTGTGGCCCCGCTGGTTGCAGTGAAAACATATCAAGTCTGATCCCTGCACGGCGGTAACAGTACAATCCCTGCTGAAATGACCAGTCCGACCGCACTTGAAATAACCAGACTGACCACCGCTACCACTCTTGCACGCGCCCACGTGCGCCCTGCCACACTTTCCGCACCGACTGTGGTCCTGATGATCCCTCAATCTCGAATCCGATCCCTTGGGCCTTTTGCCCGAACTCGCAGCTACCTGAACCTCATCCGACTTCCTCTTCCGGATTTGCTCCAAATCAATTTCCCTTTCTCTAGCCCGAGAAATCATATCTTCCAGCGTCTTACAGCTGGATCTGCTCACGAACTCCCTAATGTCATCCCTCAACATCTCATGGTACCGAGCCTTCTTCATCTCCTCATCCGCGACATACTGCAGTACAAGGAGTGCCCTCTCCCTGAACTTGGCGGTGATCTCTGCCACAGTCTCAGTAGTTTGCGTCAAATCTTGAAACTCTCGTGCCAGCTACTGCACCTCAATAATCGGCGAAAACTCCGCCTTGAACTTGGCCGAGAAATCGCTCCAAGTCATCGCGTCCAACGCGGCATCATCCCCTAAAGCATGACCAATCTCCTCCCACCAATCCCTCGCTTTGTCCTTCAGAAGACAGGAGGCGAGTCTAACCTTGTCCCCCTCGGGACACTTGCTCGAACGAAAAGCGTTGGCAACATCAGCCAACCATCTGCTACTAGCAATGGGGTCCCTAGCCCCATGATAATCTAGCGCCCCGCAGGCCCTGAACTCTCGAAATGTCAAGGTACGCGCTCCCAACAAAGCTATCATCTCGGTACGGAAGGCTCCCAGCCTCTGATCCAAAATCTCCAGTATACCCTCCTTGACCGTGCCAAAGATCACAGGAGTCTGAGCTAGAATACTGCGCATAACCTCAGCTGATACCAACTCTCTCATCCGCTCCTCAAGCTGCTCGACCCCTGAACCCGAGCCCGATCCCTCTCCGGTGCCTGATCCGCCCGCTGGTCTCTCTCACAATGTCACCATGCTGAAACATATAACAACCGCTATCAGAATACTCATCACTGATGCGAGACCAACCATACCCTACCAGGTTCCCGGTCTTGTCCCGGCCTTTCCCGAATCGAGTACGGATCCTCTGCTTTCAGTAGTACGTACCCATACTACCTTCCACATCTATCCGTACTTTCCTCAGGAATTGCTTCGACTCCACCAGGTCCCTTAACCACTTCTACTGCTCCCAGCATTACCTCATCCTAGGCTTACCCTAGGGAACCTCTGACTCAACCCAAACCAGCCCTCAGCTGCTGAAGGTCTCCTTGTCATGCCAACTAGCCCTTGCCTGGATACCATCACATGTGTTGAGGCTCAGATAATCCTTCAAGTAAAAGACTCGTTCCTACAACGGTTGGACTCAAACAAGAGCTGCGCAATAGGACCAAATCCAACACTTTGAGATTATTCAACCCTGATCACATGTGGCGTGTCGTATCCACCTAATGGCTAACTCCCATCACTCAGAATCCGACAATGCACAAAGCAAGCATCATTCGGACAAGGGAAAATCTAACCATAACATACTCAAGCAATCATATCCACATAGCAAGAATCTGAACTAGCATGCAACACAAACTCATACACTCAGGCATAACCTAAATTGGCTATCCTACTACTGTCTAATCAGCACTATCATGCAGCTCAAAAGCACAATTAACAGGCACATAAGGCATCATCCCTAGATCCTTAGTCCTATTCTAGCATGCCGTTCTACCAACTGATAATCGTAACATAAACTCGTATGGGTATTTTGGGGTACTTACTTGAGCTCGGCTGATTGCATGCACCACACCCCTTTTTCTCTTTTCAAAATTTTTCTCTTTCTGAATTCCTTTTGCTTTTCTAAAACTGTTTTTCGTTCTCAAAAATTCTTTTTACAAAACTGTCTTTTCATTTTTGGAAACTTTTTATCCGACCCCTCAGTTTGAGTTCAAGCACACCCGAGAGTATGCCCGAATCCCTCAAACCAAGGCTCTGATACCAACTTGTAATATCCCAAAATTCAAGACTAAAAAAATTTCTTTTAATAAAACATTACGTTAAGGAAATTCATCGTTTTCAAACATAAACAAAGTATTAGTTTCCAAAATACATATTCGTTATCAGAGTAAACATTCCCAGGCTGTCTAAACTACGGTGTGTGCCATACGATCATCCCGAGCTCCATCATCCGCTACCGGAAGTAATTGAAACCAAAACTGAAAACCGTAACCACGAAGCTTAGTGAGTTCCCCACCCTACCACATACCATGCAGAACCACATACTGCACATACTGGGCCGCGCCCGCTATCCTGGGCCTCGCCCCCTACCTTTGGCCTCGCCCGTTACAACGGCCCCGCTGCTCCAGGCCCCGCTTGGCTTCGAGCCCCGCTCGGATACAGATCTGTTTCATGTAGGCCTCGCCTGTCACAGGGCCTTGCCCACTAACATATAATAGCACATAAACATCTCACATAAGCTAAACACATACTAACGGATCTTGTCCTAAGGCCTCGCCTATCTCTGGGCCCCGCCCCTGACCTGCTACTGTGGAGTCACGGAACCCCGTCCATGCTCCTACTGGTAGTGAGATACGGGCCCAGCCCACACTCACTCCTTTCCTGACTTGGGCCTCGCCCCTGCTTTGCTGCTACTGAGATATGGAACACCATCCACACTCTGCTATTGGTGAGATACGGGACCTCGCCCACACTCACCTCCCTACCAGGCATATACAAGTATCACACAGACAACAAGTATAAACTATCACATAAACCATTCCTTGAGCACCCGCCCTCTATCATTGGACCTCGTCTCGCACAGTCATCTGTTAGATATCATGCTGACAATTCTATGGAATAATTTGTCTAGCATTTTGGTTTCTCGATCTCCGATTCATTTGACATAGAACTTAATCGAACGCATCAATTCAGTTCTGACCGCGCTCGGCACATAAGTCAAATCAAATCATCGAGCGGCCAAGATATCGCTTTTACCCTCTTTGGATAAAAGTAACAGATAAAATTCGACTTATATGCATTTACTTATTCATTAATCAACTATACACAACAATGCGTTTTATAACACCGAGTTAATGATGCATTTTCGCATTATCAATGTACAACCAATTAACAAATAACAAACCATATATCTAGGTTTTAATACTATATGATATTATCGTCTTGCGATCACCCTTTTATATCATATTCCATAAGGTGATTCCAGCAAGCGCGGGTTTGTTCCAATGCTCAAAACCAGTTCATAAGCACTCATGAACGTTGCAGCAACCCTTTGCTATGTCTAATACCATTTAGACAATCTACACACCGATTCATGACAATCTTCATTCATATCTACTTCCAACATATGAACGATTGTGGACAATTTGAATAATTCGATTATTCTTAATAAACTCAATTATTTTGGAAGTCAAAATATGCAAAATGAAACAATGTCTAAACAATTAACAATAGACAGTAACATTACTCATAAATAATACTCTTTTATTTAATCATCAAATGTTAATTACATTTATCTATTACAGGTTTCTACTACTATCTAATCTATGCTAATATCATCCTTCAGCCCAATACTCCTAGCATGCTGCAAGTGCTTAACCCTACTCAGTCCCTTCGTAAGTGGATCTGTTGGGTTATCTTCTGATGATATCCTTTTCTGTCGATATGTCGAGATCTACCATGATCCCTCGGTTCCTTGGTCAAGGCAACCGCTCCTTCATTATCACAGAAAATTTCCATGGGCTCCTTTATGGCAGGTACAACTCCAAGATCACCGATGAAGTTTTTCAACCATATTGCCTCCTTCGATGCTTCGCTCGCTGCAATGTACTCTGATTCGCATGTTGAATCAACTATGGTTTCCTGCTTGGAACTTTTCCAAGTTATTGCTCCTCCATTTAGGGTAAAGACCCAGCCCGACTGCGAACGGTAGTTGTCCCTGTCGGTCTGAAAGCTGGCATCACTATACCCTCGCACCTTCAAGTCATCACTCCCTCCGAGGACTAAGAACCATTCCTTCGTCCTCCGAAGGTACTTAAGGATATTCTTAACCGCAATCCAATGGGCTCTGCCAGGATTCCCTTGATATCTGCTAACCATGCTCAAAGCAAAAGCTACATCAGGGCGAGTACAAGTCATATCATACATGATTGAGCCAACTACGGAAGCGTATGGTACTCGGCTCATTTCTGCTATTTCAGCTTCGGTACTCGGACTTTGAGTCTTACTCAGCTTGGCATTACTTTGTATCGGTAATTCTCCCTTCCTCGAGTTTTCCATACTAAAACGTTTTAGTACTTTCTCTAAGTAAGTGTTCGGACTAAGTCCTATTAATCTCTTACTTCTTTCTCTTACTATCCTTATTCCCAAAATATAAGAAGCCTCTCCGAGGTCCTTCATAGCGAAGTACTTCCTGAGCCAGGACTTAACCTCCTGCAGAGTCGGGACGTCGTTTCCTATAAGTAATATGTCATCGACATATAGAACGAGGAAGCTTACTATACTCCCACTGGCTTTAACATATACATACGATTCATCTTTGCTTCGTACAAATCCAAACTCTTTGAATTTCTCATCGAAATAAAGATTCCATCTGCGAGATGCTTGCTTAAGTCCATAAATGGACTTCTCAAGCTTACACACTCTATTCAGATGCTTCGGATCCACAAACCCCTCTGGCTGAGCCATGTAAACATCCTCAGCCAACTTTCCGTTAAGGAAAGCGGTCTTGACATCCATTTGCCAAATCTCATAATCATGAAATGCGGCAATATCTAGCATCACTCTAATAGACTTTATCTTCACAACTGGTGAGAAGGTCTCATCATAGTCAACTCCGGGAGTTTGAGTAAAGCCCTTCGCAACCAATCGCACCTTATACGTGTGTACTTTTCCATCCACGTCGGTCTTCTTCTTGAAGATCCATTTGCACCCAACAGTCTTACGTTCGGGCACGTTATCAACCAAATTCCAAACTTGGTTGTCGTACATGGACTGGATCTCGCTGTCCATATTCTCTTTCCATTTTGCAGACTCTAGGCCTGCCATGGCTTCCTTATAGCTATTAGGTTCATCAAGGTTTATTAGTGTACCATCACTAATATACGTCTCCCCTTCGGTAGTAATATGAAAACCATAAAACTGGGGTTGAACTCTAACTCTTTCGGAACATCTAAGAGGTAAGGATTCGTCAATCGGTTCAACCGGAGTTTCCTCCTCAGGTTGAGTGCCAGTGGTAGAGGTTTCTTCATCTATCGACTCTTGAATCTCTTCAAGCTTGATTTGCCTCCCACTGTCTCCTTGGCTTATGAGTTCCCGCTCTCTGAAAACTCCTTTCCTCGCAACAAAGAGAACATTGTCCTTCAGTCTATAGAAGAGATATCCAAAGGATTTCTGCGGGTAGCCGATGAAAATACATCGCTCACTACGAGGTTCGAGCTTGTCATGAGTATCCCGTCTTATGAAAGCCTCGCAACCCCAAACCTTGATATGTGCCAACGAGGGAGCTTTCCCTGTCCACATCTCGTGAGGTGTTTTGGCAACCTTCTTAGTAGGGACTCGGTTAAGGATATGGGCGGCAGTCTCTAAGGCATACCCCCAAAAAGAGATTGATAGTGAAGCACGACTCATCATAGAGCGAACCATGTCCAACAAGGTTCGATTACGCCTTTTTGCCACACCATTCAATTGTGGTGTCCTAGGTGGCGTCAATTGTGAAACTATTCTACACTCCTTGAGATAATCGTGGAACTCAAGACTTAGGTACTCTCCTCCTCGATCGGATCGAAGCATCTTGATTTTCCTGCCCAATTGATTCTCCACTTCATTCTTGAACTCTTTGAACTTTTCAAAATTTTTCTGACTTTTTCTTGATTAAGTAGATATACCCATATCTACTATAGTTATCGGTAAAAGTCACATAGAAGCGGTTCCCATCCTTCGTGGTTGATCTAAACAGTCCACATACATCGGTATGTATTAGGTCTAATATACCTTCACCCCTTTCACATGTACTTGTGAAGGGTGACTTAGTCATCTTTCCAAGTAAACAAGACTCGCATGTGTCATCTTCCCTAAGGTCGAATGACTCCAACACTCCATCCTTTTGGAGTTGGGCTATGCGCTTCTTGTTTACATGTCCAAGATGACATTGCCACAAGGATGCTCTATCCATACTATTGGAAGAATCCATGCATAAAACATCATTTCCTAAGTTATCTACAATCATAATGGTTTCATAAATTCCATTACATGGTATAGCTTCAAAATAAAAGACACCATTTAGATAAGCCAAAATAGAACCATTCACATTATTAAGAGAAAATCTAAAACCTTGTCTAAACAAACCATGAAATGAAATGATGTTTCTAGCCATTTCTGACGAATAGCAACAATTGTTCAAATCTAAAGATAAACCATTCCTAAGCACTAAAGAATACACTCCAATCTTGGTCACATGCAACGATCTTCTGTTCCCCATGATTAGATTTATCCTTCCATGCTCCACATCCCTATGTCTTCGTAGTCCCTGCACATTAGAACAAATGTGGTAACCACAACCGGTATCAAGAACCCAAGAAATAGCATGAGATGAATCGTTAGATTTAATTGTGTAGATACCTGCGAAAGATGGCTTGATCTTTCC
Source organism: Lactuca sativa (assembly GCF_002870075.4). Lineage (NCBI taxonomy): Eukaryota > Viridiplantae > Streptophyta > Magnoliopsida > Asterales > Asteraceae > Lactuca > Lactuca sativa. The sequence goes on along the minus strand of NC_056624.2, from coordinate 131,146,041 downwards.
TTCCTTGATGGCTTGCAGGTACTCTGGGCAGCTTCTCTTCCAATGTCCTATCTTGTGGCAGTGGTGGCACTCTGGCTCCTTTGGGTTAGGGCAGGGTTTAGCAGGATCAACTTTGGTCCCACTAGAAGAGGCACCATCTCGGGGCTTAACCTTGCGATGGTTCTTAGACGAAGCCTTCCTCTTCTTTCCCCTTCCTTTTCCAATAGCCAAAACAGGAGCAGCAGGTGGATTGGGAGTTAGTGCAACAGACTTGTCCTTGAAGTTGCTCTCAGTGACCCTCAAAAGACCTTGGAGCTTGCTTAGGGTGACCTCTTCTTTGTTCATGTGGTAGGTCATCCTAAATTGATTGTAACTTGGAGGCAAAGAGTGAAGCACCATGTCGATCGCCAAGTCTTCCCCAAAGTCAACATTCAACTTGCGAAGACGGTCGACATACCTTTGCATCTTTTGCAGATGCACGACAAGAGACTCTCCATGACCCATTTTAGCGGAAATCATGTTAGTGAAAATCTCATAACGCTCTTGTCTCGCGTTTTGGTGGTATCTCTCCAACAAGTCTTGGTGCATCTCGTATGGGTACATGTCCTCATAGGACATTTGGAATTCGGAGTTCATAGTGGCTATCATGATGCAATGTACCTTTGTTGCATCATGCTCGTGAGTTTCAAAAGCTGTCATTTCAGCCGGAGTAGCAATTTCAGGGTTGATTTTCTCGAGCTTCTCATCGAGGACATACTCCTTCTCCCCATAGCGAGAAATAGTGCGACTGTATCTTATCCATTCGCTAAAGTTCGTCCCATTGAAAGTGACCTTTTGACAAAGGCTCATCAATGTGAATGAACTAGCAGCAGCGTTGTTTGCGTTCGACATCTACAAATAGAAAGGACAAAGATAGATTAGAATATGAATCCCTAATTATGAGCCAATAAGAAAATTAGGGCTAGGATCCAACAACAATATTTACATATTAGAAAAGGGATGCCGTAATCTAACATGCAAACAATTTGAAGGTAAGTGAATGACGATTCACTAATTCTCCACCACAAAACATAACTTTAAGTTCTAAATGTATTGAGAATTCCTAGGTTTGGATGAGATTCATTGAACCTTTTCAATGGCATGTTTAAATCTCGATATTCCCCTCTTGTTTGTGACTGGGATACCGAGGATCACAAAGCGGGTGTGAATTACCATGCAAATTTACATGGTGCCTTCATTGTAACGATCACCTATCGATGTATCGGTAAACCACACACGCTCCATCGAACTATGATAAACAATGAATCACCCTTTGCCACCTTCGCTTAGAACCAATTAGTGTGTCGGTAAACCACACACGCTCCACTAACTTCTTAGCAAGGTGCAAAGTGTAATTTCATGGGATTGCATCAATTCACTTTTCCTAAAGTAACTAGGATTGGGAAATTTTTGAAAAACATGTAGTTACTTTGTATTTCATATTATACTTTTAATGAGAGATCAGGTTGCCCTATCCTACCCGTTCGGCTAACGACCCTCCACCGATCAAGCAAGCGGTGGGTGTGAGTGTACACCCATTAAGCACCATTCTATAGGCAGCAACCTTATACCCACCATATAGACCGGCTTCGTGAATGAGGCCTACTAACGGTAAGACTGACATTTTAATTATACATATATATATATATATATATATATATATATATATATATATATATATATATATATATATATATATTAATCTTGTAATATTATATTAGTATAGGGTTGGATTTTAAACTTGTAAAATTCTAGGGTTTGAAATTTAAATTGTCTAAATTAAACTTTTAATCACAAAACATAAATTTTAAAACTTGAGGGCAAGTTTTAAACATTTAAAACATGGAGGATCAAATAACAAATAATCTTAATTAACAATTAATTCCATAATTATCCATATTTGATTTATTTAATGATTTATTGCAAAATAATTTACCAATTTGATCAAAATAATTAATTAATTATCACATAAGGAAATTAAATATTTTATTAATTGATAAATATCTTTAATTAGATCAAGATTATAGTCATATATATCAAAAAATCGGATTAGGGTTGATCTAATATGATAAAGGCAAGTTTCCATAAGGTAAATATCAAAAAATCCCGATTTTGGCTCTTCCTGACACTCGGACTCACCGAGTTCCCAACTGGACTCGCCGAGTCAGGCCAACTCGCCGAGTCCACAATGAAACTCGCCGAGTTCATGACTCAGAACCACAAAATTCGAATTTTGCAAGCAAGAAACAAACAATCATGCATCAATTTAATAGAAACCAATCTAGGCTCTGATACCACTGATGGGTTTTTGCCATATGAACATTCCTATGTGCACATACAAACCCTAATGCTTGGATCTACATTTCTCTCATTAAAGATGCATTAGATCCAAGACTTCTAATAACTAATAGAGTATAAGAACAATACAAAATCAGAGTTAGAAGCATACCTTGAATCACTTGTTTGATCTTCTTGTTCTTGGAGCTTTAGAGTCACAAATGTCACTCCTCTAATGGCTTACAAACACCAACTAGCAAGAGGATGATTTGAGAGAGAGGAGAGGGAAGAAATCGGCCAGGGTTTCTTTGCTTTAGCAAAGGTGCTGATTTCCCTTGCCCCAAGGGTCTATTTATACTTATAAGGCTCCTAGGGTTTCACCCTTAAACCCTAGTTGGATAATCTTTACTCAAAGCAATCCAAATCCTTTCCAAGATAAGCCCTTGGACGATTTGTGGCTTATCCCAAGCCCTAGAAATCGTCCAACCCTATCCAAGAAGGATTTACAGCCCAAAGTGTAACTATCAAACAATTGACAGTTTATACCCTCTTATTTAATTAATCTCTTTAAGTCACCAAATTAATTCTAATTAATTTATGACTTATATTAATCAAATAACAATATTATTATTCCTTATATTATTCTCATAATATATTAATAATAATTATTCTCTCATAATAAATCATCCTGTCAAGTTGCTATGGTGAAGGCAACCCAAAAGGACCATGCACAATCGGATCAAATACTTGCCGAATATAGTTGCAGCCTTAGACACTATTCCAATATTATGTGACAACCCGAAATTTCTATTTGTACAAACCCTACAGTCAAGCACTTAAAAAAAAGTCTAACTCATATATGCTAACTTTTAGCTAGGTTTAGAGTCCGTTTGGGTGTTTTAATCTTAATTCCTCAAAAAAGAAAGTACCTACTAGAGTTTTTGGTGTAGCAATCAAGAGTTTAACACCAAAACATGGTGTTTACGACCAAACTTTAGGAGTTTGGGCCGTAAACTCCATTTGGCCGTGAACTCATGCTTAAAGCATGAGTTTACTCCTTTCCTTCCTCATTTCTCACTTCTAAGTTCAAGAACATCAACATTCTCTCTCAAGTATCATAAGATCTTCCTTCCAATCTTCCAAAAATGTAAGTTTTCTTCTCTTGATTTGTTGTTATAACACTTCATCTAGTATTTATACATGATTTCATCCATGAAATCTTCTATTTTTCATAGATCTTCAAGTGTTATTCATTTCACCAAGAACACACACTAGTGTTCTTGGACCTTAAACACTATTACAAGCTCCCTATAAGTACAGTCCTCTTAACTAGTTATATGCTTAGATTACTTGTTAAACCATTGAAAAACACCAAGAATGCCCAAGAACATATGGGTTTACGGCGAAGGCAATCTCCTTGGGCCGTAAACACAATCAGGTGGTGTATATGTGCCACCATTACTTCCTACGGCTTGGATATTGGACTAGAACCCTTCATACATGAGCTAAGGACCTTAAACTACGAAATGGTAGGAGTTACCATGGGTTTACGGCCGTAAACCCACTAGGGCCATAAACCCTAGGCCGTAAACTCCATGGGAGTTGGTCCTTGTGCCGTAAACTCTAAATCAAAGCAATACAACCCCTAGATGCAACCCTATGACCTTAAAACACTAAAATTAAAGTGTTTTCCACATTTTAGGGTGTTTATACTTGCTTAATTGGTGTTATAATCACTAATTAGATACATATATATGTCTTTATATGTTAAATATGATCATTGTGTGTGTTCAAGTCTTCTCTTGACACCTACCACCTTGTCCAACACTTCCATCCAAACCACTCACTACAGGTGAGTTCATACCCCTTAATCAACCTTTTAAATGTTTTTAAATAATTTTATGGGGGGAATACAAGTTGAATCAAACTAGTTATAATATCAATCACGTGTGATTTATAACTTGCAAAAAATGGATTTACTATACTTTTAACTGCTTTGTCAATAAAACTACTACAAAATGATTATCAAACACTTTTACATGATAAACAATTTATAAAACATAGTCTTAGTTACCAAATCTTTACTATCTATTCTTTAAACTTATATATTTCCAAATCATGTCTAATGCATATATAGTTATATAAGTAAGGATTGAAGGACTTAGGACTGATAACTCACTTTAATTCCTGTTCCTTGTTTGGTTGTGGACTTAGAGTACCCTGTTGTTTGTTTGACTGTCGTTTGATCCTTAGTTTTATATCATGTATATATGTGTAGATATAAATCTTTTACTTCAGTTCCAACACTTTGGGTAGAAAAGGTATATACTAAGTCATTTCTACAACTTTACTAGTAAACTATAATAGGTATAGCTTAGAAGTATACTACTTACTATTTCTAATACTATGAAACATACAAAGAGTTAGTTGATACATGAGTCAATACATACTGTAACCAATACATACACTATAGTACAAAACTAAACATACTATAATGAGAGTCAAAGAGAACATACTACACACTAGAAAGAGAGAACGTACACTATTACATACTATTCATACACACTAAATACTATACTAAAGAACATACTATGATGAGAATCAGGGAGGACATACAATACACTAGTACATACAATACATACATACTATAACATAAATGTGAACCACTGTTTCAAGACATGGCATCACCTGCCATGGCTCGATTTGTATCCTGAATCTCTTGGAGGGAGAGTGTGAATTTGTGTATAGATTTATAATGGATTGACAATCCTACACCTTACTGCAAGCTACAGTGGGATCTGCAGATCTTCGGATAACAAATGTCATTACTGTTCGACATATTTCAGCGTCGTCATTTTCCTAGTCAATTAGTACGGTTATAGTTATATCAAATTATACCTTAATTAACAATTGGTTTAAGGTAATTAGTACAACAGTAGCCACTATAACTTAAAACTACAGTAATTCATTATTTTCCCCATTACATTTATGTTGTGATCTTCACAGAAACAATAATGTACAAACTATATTTTATTAATGATAGTCACATTTGGGAGGAATACTCACTCTTACAATGGACAAACACACAGTACACTTGAAGCCTTGGTAGAAGGCTACTATTAGTAGAAAATATAGGATTTTCCAAGAGATACAAACAATTACTAGAAACATATACAAACTCATACACTCAAACACTTACAAACATCTCCATACAAACAATGACACTAAAATTCTTATGAACTCACCAGCTTTAAAGTTGATAAACTCTTTCAAAATAACTTGTATTCTCAGGTCATCAGTAGACAGGTACCGAGGCCAGCTTTTGAGAAGATGGAGCATATTTCAAGACTCATCTTTTATTTTGATTCATATTTTTGGTGTCTTATAAACTGTACAGAACAGACTTGTATTAAAATACATTATTAATGCAATGGATGATGTTGTTTGCTTGTTTACTATATTTATGTGTTGTGATACTGTACATGACGTCCTCCACCCCAGAACTTTTGTGCCGTTTCGGTTTTGGGTTGTGACACATTATGGTCTTATTCTCGTGAAAATGTATGTGATAAAAATATGCTCAGGGTTCTTTGTTTTACAAAATGTAACAATGATCGACTCCAGCTATTTGTTGATTAACGACAATTTTTTTCTAAAAAATATTTTCTAAGAATTCCCTAAAATTTACCTAGATTGGTTACAAATTTCAAACCACTTACACTAGTCAAAGTTATTAACATTCAGTCCCAATGTCATAAGTTCAAGTCCAAGTCCAAGGGAATCTTTTTGCAACCAAATACTTTTCCTAAATCTATTCTTTAATTAAACTATAAAAATAAATATATACAAACTATCAAATTATGTTTTCCCTACAAATAAAGCTCATGGCTTTCTTTGAAATCCATGTAACAGACTTCCAACCAACACATCCAGACCAGATGACCTTAGTATGCTAGATTTAAAGAGATCCCACAAGTTTACTTGCCCGAACCTTAAAGGCCACAAATTAGCTTTATTTGGATACCTATACATATCTATAATTATTTTTGTTATTATTAAGTTCATGACTTTCTATGGAAACCATGTAGCAAACTTTCAACCCAATCAGTCCCAAGCAGTTTAGCTTTAGGCGATTAGATGTAGAACACCCTTCAGAGTTTACTTATTCGAGTCCCAAAGGTCACAGATTAACTTAATAATTTAAAAAAAAATTATTTTTTTAGGCTTATTTCTTTATATTCCGTCCTTGACTTTTCTATTATGGGGACATCTCACGGTCTATTACCATGTGGGGCTTATAAGACATTTTCAGGGGACTGAAATTAACATGCAAGGACACGTAAGTATAGCTGGAAACTATGCCCCCAAGCAGGGTATATAAAAGGGAATTAGTAGAAAGGACTTTTTAGAGCGTTGGAAGGTTCGAGACACTGAAATTTTATATTCTTTTTATATTTTCTTGAATTTGGCATTTTAGGAGCAATTGAGCACTTACTACTCATAAGATTGGTCACATGTCCGAAAGATTGACTCATACCTATCGTTATGCTCTAATGTTGACAACCTTTTCATTCTCTGTTTTGCACGAGTAGCTTCGGGAGTTGTGTTCATGTGCTATTAGCTTGCTTTGAGATTTTTCAATAAAAAGAACAAGTCTAATCTCAAGGCATACAACTCACTTACCAACTCAACTATTGTTAGAAGATTAGGCTTCCTTGGTTTGGACCAAAACAAACATAAATGTTTTTTATAGTATGAATATGAACATGAAAATGCATGAGGATGAACCTAATGTACAACTCTACCCCTCCCCAAGCTTACATATAAGCATCGTCCCCGATGCTTGGAGAGGGTGGAACAACCTATTAAGGAAGAGGAGAAGGTGGGTCGAACCCGGTTGGGTAAGAGTCCAAAATAGTCACAAGTGCACATAAATTGAATTTTTAAGCAAAATATGGATGATTAAAGATATGGAAAGAATTTACCGAATCGTTCTTGGAGACTTGCAGCTGGTGGTGAGAACCTCCTCTTCAACCTCCCCAAGCTTGCCTACATGAAGTATCAAGACCAAAAGCAAAAAAAATTGTGAAAATTTCGGACCTAGGGGTTCTTAGAAGAGAGAAATTGTTTTGGGGGTGAGTTATGGGTGTATGGGGTGATAAAAATCGATTTTTAGACTTAAAACATATTTGTTCTGCTACACGAACACAACCCGTGTTCTTTTAGTGTAAAAACACACGGCCCGTGTTGGGGGTTTAAAATTCTGAAAGTGGTTGAACACGACCCGTGTTCAGTATAAGGCAAAAATCAACACGGGCCGTGTACCCCTCTGACTGTGAAAATGTTTGCCTCGCTTGAACATGAACCGTGTTCAATATAAGTAAAAAATGAACATGGGCCGTGTACCCTCTGTTTTCCACTTCCCACTTTTTGAACCCATAAATCCTCTCTCATTCAAACGAAATAGTTTTGCATCCTGAGGTCCGTTTGGTGATTTAAAAATATGCTTAAATACATTTGGAACATTAAAAACCAAAAGCTTCAACGAAATGGAACTATTTTTAAAGAAAAAGATAAATATACCCCCGGGTTTCCTCCCAGTTAGCCGCCCTTGTTTTAAGTCGTTGGCTCGACTTGGCCCCTTAATATGCTCCGATCTATGTGGGGCTCTCCAACTTAGTAAACTTTTCGCCACCTCCTTCAATGGAACACTTGTACTTGACATTCTTTTTGTGTGGGAACCATGCTGGACTTAGACCCTTAATGACAACAATCGTCCAACCGACCCCATTCTTGTACTTGTCCAATAAGGTGGTCAAATCTTCCTTCTTTGATAACGTTGTCGATTTGATGACCGGTTGGGTGTCTTCCTTTTCGAGGTACATATCCTTTGAAGGGTCCAACAAATTTAACATTTTCAGCTCTTGTGGTTGGTCTACCAGTGAAAGGAGTTTCTCATTGGTAGTGGGTGGCTCAGCCTCTTTTTTGTCAACCTCCAACACCTCCTCTACAACTTCCATTTCAGCATTATTAATTTCTACTTCGTCCTCGACAACCTTCTCCACTTCTACTACTTCCTCCTCTTCCTTGTCTTCTAGTTGCAGTCTAGGGCCATCAAAGTTTTCCCCATCATTCAAGGTGATGGTAGAAAACGGTATGCCTTTGGTCCACTTCAGTCTGCGATGGTAGTTTTCCTTGAATTTCCAATATACTCACATATTGAGTAAGTTGTGGAATTTTTTTCTCTAACCTTTTAAGGCTATCTTTGGTTGTTTCTTGGAATATTTGGGTAATAGTGGCAACGGTTTTCACAATGTCTTCCAAGGACATGCTCGAAGTTTCAGTCTGTTGGGGAGGTGGAGGATATGGTTGTTGGAGTTATGGAGTTATTTGGTATTGGTCATTCCCCAAGCTTGGTATGGGTATTGGCATTGGTCATTTCCCCAAGCTTGGTTGCTTTCCCACCATTGACCAGGTAGAGGTTGATCATAACTCCATTGGTTTGACCACTAGTAGTTTCCCCTTTCCAGCACTTCTTCCCATTCCCCTTGTAAGTATGGACACATGTTGGAATGATGTCCATTTTGAGTGCAAAAATCATAAGGAATGGGTGTAGGTTACGTACTTTGGTCATTTCCAATCATCATAAGTAACTGAGCTAGCTCATAAAGTTGGTCTTCAGTGTAAGGAGTATTCATTTCTGAGCGACACTTTTTTCTTTTTTGTTTTTTATAGAGATGTACCTGCTCACAAATATCTTTACATATATAATCAGTAACACCATGTCCCCGACAATGGTCCCAATTTGTTAGGCATGTCAAACCCAACAAATAAATGGGTAAGATATACCCCAAAAGAATCCCACTATATTGCACTGAAAGGTAGTACAAGGTCGATCCATAGAGACACGGGACAATCGGTCTAATACCACTTTGCACAAGGTACTTGTTCAAAAAAGATTAAAGAGGGGGGATTTTGAATGCAATGATTAAACAAACAAATTAAAAACCCAAATAATCAGCTAAATGAGTGAATTAAGTTTAGAATTTGTAAGGGCTCCAACTTCATGTATGACAACTTAGCAATGTGATTCAAAGATGACTTAATATTCGTTCAGTTCTATCTAAGTTGGTACTTGAAAGTGTTAATAAGCTCTAACACTTCCCATTCACCACATTAATTAACCAAAACAAGCTCTTTGATTAACCCTAACCTTACTAACCTAATCTTAACAAGTTCTTATAATTAGATGTAACGCCCCATCTCTGGTATGTTGCTTCCGTGACATTTATTTAGAAGTTTTATTGAGGAACTCGGCGAGTCTATGGCCTGACTGGTCGAGTAGGGTCGAGTTTTTGTGCATGTGTTAGTCGGCGACTCGGCGAGTCCATATTCGGGACTCGGCGAGTCTGCCTGCCTAGAAGAAACCCTAAATTCCCGGGTTGCTCACTATTTAAGCCATGCTATGTGCCCCAAACTCGCCTCCTTCACCCTCAGAGAGCTGTGAGAAAACCCTAATCCATTCCTTGATTGATTTAAGTGTTTTTGTGTGGATTTTGAAGGCTTGAAGAGGAAGAAGAAGAAAGGAACAAGGAGAAGAGGTGTAGAGCAAAGATCCAAGGGCAAAATCAGAGTTCATTGAGGTATTTCTCGGATTCCTTCTGTTTTATGCTTTAAACCCCCATTAGAACACTTCTAGGGCTAGTTTGAGGTATTTTCCAAACCTTATAGTTGTATGGATGCCTTAATAGATCAAGATATCCCTAGATCTGTTCATTTAGAAGTTGTAGAGCCCGGATCTATTGCCTTTTTGAAGATGCTTTGCATGAGAACCCTAGATCTAGCCTTTATTATGTTTTTTGAGCCATTTTATCTTCATGGATGCATATGGGCACGTAAAGATAGAATCTTTACGTGCTAATCGAGTTAAGGGAGCCCAGATCTATAAGTTTTATACACTGGATTCAAGCAGAATCGAGTTTAGAGTTGCTGCATGCAAGCGACTCAGCGAGTCGGAAGAACGACTCGGCGAGTCGAGTCGCGAGTCCCCGATTTTCCCTCTTTGAGTGATGCCGAGTGGGGACCAGTGAGTAGTAGAGTGGACTCAGCGAGTTAGAGGTCAGACTTAGTAATGGAGGGACTCGACGAGTTGTTCATACAACTCGGCGAGTCCAAGGCAATCTTCTTAGCTTGAAGAACAACTCGTCGAGTTGTTCATACGACTCGGCGAGTCGGATGCAGATTGCCTAAGTCTTTGATTCGAAAGGGAACTCGTCGAGTTGATGCCATACTCGACGAGTAGCAGCGAGTAGGATTGAGTAGTGAGGATAGGGACTCGGCGAGTTGGCAGCCCAACTCGGCGAGTCAGGTCAACTATAGATTGACTTTGACCGGGAGAGTTGACTTTGGCCAGGGGTAAAAGAGTCATTTTACCCCAATGCAGTGATTAGTGTTTGATTGGGTGTGTTTATGGAATTGTAGCCAGGGAGATACCGGATCAGCAACAGACAGCTTCAAGAGCCATACACACAGCAGCCAGTTCACGAGGTGAGTTTCCTTCTAGTAGGAACGAGTCTAAGGCCACAATGTCGGCCCGTTTAATCAGTAGCAATTCCGGACTTCAGTCCGAAGCAGTAGTTCAGTACGCTTGAGATCTATGTGATTCAAGCATGTTTGTGTGTTATATGTTCCGGACTTCGGTCCGATGCAGTATGCAGTATATGTATTTACATTAGTTGATATGTGTTATGCTATGCTATGATCAGTCAGTTCCGGACTTCGGTCCGATGGAGTCAGTTCCGAACTTCGGTCCGATGCAGTCAGTTCTGGACTTCGGTCTGATGCAGTTAGTTCCGGACTTCGGTCCGATGCAGTTAGTTCCGGACTCCGGTCCGATGCAGGGGACAAGGTCCCAGTCAGTTCCGGACTTCGGTCCGATGCAGCTAATTCCAGACTTCGGTCTGATGCAATGGGCAAGGCCCAGTATGTGCTTTATATGTATTGTATGGTATGTGGTAGTTTAGGGGAGCTCACTAAGCTTCGTGCTTACAGTTTCAGTTTTGGTTTCAGGTACTTCCGCAAGCAAAGGGAAGAGCTCGGGATGATGGCATCGCACACACCACAGCTATAGTTTTGTCCTGGGAGTTGATACAGTCTTTGATATGTTTGGATACAGTTGTGATACATCTTTCTCACAGTATTTTATTATGGTTGTGGAACACGCAGCATATGGTTTTTATTATGTGATACTCAGTCTCATGGTTTTGTTATAATAAAAATCGAAATTTTTGGGTAGTATTTTTGGGTCGTTTCAAGTTGGTATCAGAGCCTTGGTTTGAGGGATTCGGATATGCCTTCGGGTGTATCTGAACTCAATCTAAGGAAAAGATGAAAAGATTTTCAAAAAGGAAAAATGTTTTCAAATGGAATTTTGAAAAGCACTTAGAAGGAAAAGAATTTTAAACAAGATAAAGGTCTGGTGCATGCGATCAGCCGAGCTCAAGTAAGTACTCCCAAATTACCCATACAAGTTTCAGTTTCAGTTTTACTTCCAGTTTCAGTTTCAGTTTCAGTAGAACAACATGCTAGTATAGGACTAAGGGTCTAGGAGGATGCCTTATGTGCCTGCTATATGTGTTTCAACTTGTTGAGAATTGCATGCTAGTATTGAGTAGACAGCAGTAGGATAGCCTGTTTAGGTTATGCCTGATAGTATGAGCTTAGCATTATATGCTAGTACAGTTTCTCGTTATGAGAATAGTTTTGCCTGAGTATGTTTCCTTTTTCCGAATGCGGCTTGCTTTGTGCTTTGTGGGACTCTGAGTGATGAGAGTTAGCCATTAGGTGAATACGTCACACCACATGTGATCAGGGTTGAATAATCTCAGAGTGCTGGATTTAGCCCTATTGCGCAGCTCTTGTTTGAGTCCAACCGTTGTAGGGACGAGTCTTTTACTTGAAGGATTATCTGAGCCTCGTCACATGTGATGGTATTTAAGTGGTGGCTAATCAGCATTATAAGGAGGCCTTCAGCAGCTGAGGACTGGTGGAGTAGAGTCAGAGATTTCCCTAGGGCAAGCCTAGCATGAGAGTAACAGAGATCAGTAGTAGTAGAAGTGACTTGGTGGAGTCAAGGCAGTTCTTGAGGAAAGTACGGATAGATGTGGAAGGTAGTATGAGCCCGTACTATTGAAAGCAGGGGATCCGTACTCGAATCAAGGAAGGCCGAGACAAGACTAGGAAGCTAGTAGTAGTATCAATGATCCCTTGAGATATTTCAGTTTTCTGATGTTGTTATGATGTGTTTCAGAATGGTGGTTTTGCGTCCGAGGACAGCATCCGGCGGTGGAGGTGCCGGGGAGGGATCAGGATCAGGCTCGGGGGATGAGCGTATGGATGAGCAGACCAGAGAGTTTCTTTCTTTAGAGATTACTCGTATCATTTTAGAGCAGAATCCTATGATCTTCGGTTCGATCAAGGAGGGTATCCTAGAGCTGATGGATGAGAGATTGGGCACCTTCCGTGCCGAGGTGGCGGCCATGATGGGGTCGCGTACACTTACGTTCAGGGAGTTCAGGGCATGTGGAGCTCCGAACTATCATGGGGCGCGGGACACCATAGCGAGTACTAGGTGGTTGGCGGATGTGGCCAACGCGTTCCGCACTAGCAGGTGTCCCAAAGGGGACAAGGTCAGATTGGCGTCATGTCTTCTGAAGGACAGGGCACGACATTGGTGGGAGGAGGTCGGACATACCATGCGAGATGATGCAGCATTGGATGCGATGACATGGGCCGATTTCTCTACCAGGTTCAGGGCAGAGTTTGCACCAGTTATTGAGGTGCAACAGTTAACCAGAGAGTTTCAGGACCTCACCCAGACTACAGAGACCATGGCGGAGATCACCGCCAAGTTTAGGGAGAGGGCTCTTCTTGTTCCTCAGTATGCAGCCGATGAGGAGATGAAGAAGGCCCGTTATCATGAGATGTTGCGGAGCGATATCCACCAGTTTGTGAGCCGGTCCAGCTGTAAAATGCTGGATGATATGATTGCTAGGGCTCGAGAGAGGGAGATCGATCTCGAGATGGAGAAGAAGAGGAAACTGGAGGCGGTTTCGGGTACAGGCAGTTCGGGCAAAAAGCCCAAGGTTTCTGATCACAAATCTAGGAGTCAGCAGAGCAACGGTCGATGTGGCAAGTGTGGGAGATTGCACGAAGGGGTGTGCAAGGCAGGGAGTTCCGGCTGCTTCAAGTGCGGTCGGACTGGGCATTTGAGCAGGGATTGTACGGCCCCTGCTACTGTCGTTTCAGCATCAGATCTGATTTGCTTTCAGTGGAATCAGAGGGGACATAAAAAGTCCCAGTGTCCGAGTTTAGCTGCAGTAGGGAAGGTGTTTGCACCTGCCCCTGCTACCTTGAGGATTACAGATGGCCGACAGGGCCGAGCCGAGGCGCCAGTGGCGAAGAGTAGGGCGTTTCAGATGACAGCAGAGGAGGCGCGAGCGACTCCTGATGTGGTGACGGGTATGTATCTTCCCTTCATCTCTTTATTATTATTGATTGATTATTGCTTATGATTGTATGTTTTATATAGGGTCGTTCTCTGTGAACGACATTTCTGCTATGGTGTTATTCGATTCGGGGGCTACCCGATCATTTGTATCACTTGCGCTTAGCAAGAGATTTAGTAGAGCTGCAGGGGAGCTGGATTGTCCACTAGAGGTTGAGATAGCAGATGACAGGACCGTGAGGGTCGCCAGACTGCATAGAGGGTGTTCTCTTCAGTTGTTTGATGAGTAGTTTTTAGTGGACCTGGTTCCTATTCCCCTGCGAGGGAATAAGGTTATAGTAGGCATGGATTGGCTGAGCCCCAATGGGGCAGTGATTGATTGTGAGTAGCAGTTAGTGAGGGTTCGCACTCCCAGTCGGGGAGAGTTAGTGATTCAGGGCGAGAGGCCACAGTGCGGACCAACCATTTGTTTCGCCGCGAGAGCGAGGCGCTATTTTCAGCAGGGTTGCGCGGGTTATGTAGCTTATGTCTTGGATGCCTGGGAGAAGGGCAAGGCGGCAGTTGATGATGTTCTGATAGTGCGAGACTTTCCGGATGTATTTCCTGAGGATTTACCGGGAATACCTCCTGAGAGACAGGTTGAGTTCCGGATCGACCTGATTCATGGTGCGGCTCCGCTAGCCAAGGCACCGTATCGTCTAGCTCCCCCTGAGATGCAGGAGTTGTCTACGCAGCCGCAGGAACTGTTAGACAAGGGTTTCATTCGGCCGAGTAGTTCGCCTTGGGGAGCGCCGATCCTGTTTGTGAGGAAGAAGGATGGGTCGCATCGTATGTGTATAGATTACCGGGAGTTGAATAAGGTAACGGTGAAGAACCGTTACCCACTTCCGAGTATAGATGATTTGTTTGATCAGCTTCAAGGAGCGTCTTGGTTCTCCAAGATCGATCTACGCTACGGGTATGATCAGATGCGGGTTAGAGATGAGGATGTGCAGAAGACTGCTTTCAGGACCAGGTATGGTCATTATGAGTTTGTGGTGATGCCATTTGGGCTCACCAATGCTCCAGCCTCATTCATGGATCTCATGAATCGCGTGTGCAGGCCGATGCTGGATCGGTCAGTGATAGTATTCATAGATGATATCTTGGTGTATTCCAAGACGTAGGAGCAGCACGAGGAGCACCTGAGGGAGGTGCTGGAAGTTTTGAGGAGGGAGAGACTTTTCGCAAAGTTCTCCAAGTGTGAGTTCTGGTTGTGCGAGGTGCAGTTCCTTGGTCACCTCGTCAACCAGAAGGGTATTTTGATGGACCTAGCCAAGATAGAGGTCGTGATGCAGTGGGAAGTCCCGAAGTCTCCATCTGAGATTCGGAGCTTCCTAGGGTTGGCAGGGTATTATCAGAGGTTCATTCAGGATTTCTCCAAGATAGAAGTGCCGCTCACCCGACTGACCAAGAAGTCGGTGGTATTTCGTTGGGGGCCAGAGCAGCAGGCAGCGTTCGAGACCCTCAGGCAGAGATTGTGCGAGGCTCCGATCCTTACCTTGCCAGAGGGAGTAGAGGACTTCGTAGTCTACTGTGATGCTTCGATCACAGGTACCGGAGAAGTGTTGATGCAGCGAGGCCATGTGATAGCTTACGCCTCGAGGCAGTTGAAGCCTCACGATGCTAATTATCCTACCCATGATTTAGAGTTGGGGGCGGTTGTGTTTTCCCTCAAGATTTGGAGACATTATCTTTATGGGGTCCGTTGTACTATCTACATGGATCACAAGAGTTTGAGGCACCTTATGGATTAGCCAAGTCTGAACATGAGGCAGAGGAGGTGGTTGGATGTGCTGAAGGATTATGATTGTGAGATCCTTTACCATCCAGGGAAGGCCAACGTGGTGGCCGACACTCTAAGCCGCAAGGTGTCGGCAGCCCCTATTAGAGATTTGTGTTTGAGGATGACAGTGATTACTCCGTTGTTGGAACGGATCAAGGAGGCTCAGGTTGAGGGCCTCTAGGAGGAGAGGCAAAAGTGTGAGAGGATAGTGGGTCGAGTATCATCGTTTGATTATGACAGTCGGGGATTGCTGACACTTCATGGGAGAGTGTGGGTACCGTACTGGGGTGGGGTACGGCAGGTATTGATGAATGAGACTCATAAGTCTCGATTTTCTATCCACCTAGGGGCGACGAAGATGTATAGAGATCTTCGACCCGATTATTGGTGGCCCTGCATGAAGCGGGATGTTGCTTGGTATGTTGAGAGGTGCCTGACCTACAGGAAGGTCAAGACGGAGCACCAGAGACCTCACGGCAAGATGCAACCGTTAGACATTCCCGTGTGGAAATGGGAGGACATCACCATGGATTTTGTCACCAAGCTTCCCAGGACCGCATGGGGAGTAGATTCGATATGGGTAGTAGTGGATCGGTTGACGAAGAGTGCTCATTTTATCCCGATCCAGGAGAGTATATCGGCAGAAAAGTTAGCCGATATCTATGTGCGTGAGATCGTGGCACGTCATGGAGTACCTGTATCGGTGGTGTCAGACCGAGATGTCCGTTTCACATCCAGATTTTGGAAGCGGTTTCATGACGAGATGGGTACTCGCCTTCATTTCAGCATCGCTTTCCACCCTCAGACGGACAAACAAAGTGAGAGGACGATTCAGACTCTCGAGGACATGCTCCGGGCATGTGTTTTAGACTTCGGTGGCAGTTGGGATACGTATCTTCCGTTAGCGGAAATTTCGTATAACAACAGTTATCATGCGAGCATTGATCGACCTCCCTTTGAGATGCTTTATGGGAAGAAGTGTAGGACCCCGATTTGTTGGGGCGAGGTCGGTCAGCGAGTCATTGGTAGCACTGAGGTGGTGCTCAAGACGACCGAGTTGATTCAGCAGGTCCGTAGTAGACTGCAGACTGCGCAGAGTCGGCAGAAGAGCTACTCCGACAGGAGGCGTTCAGACTTGGAGTTTCGTGTGGGCGATATGGTCCTTCTGAAGGTCTCGCCCTGGAAGGGTGTCATCAGGTTTCGTAAGAGGGGCAAGCTGGGCCCCAGGTTCATTGGTCCTATTAGGGTTTTGGCCCGGGTGGGTCGGGTTGCTTATCGGTTGGATCTTCCGGTAGAGCTTAGCCAGATCCACAACACTTTCCATGTGTCTCAATTGAGGAAGTGTTTGGTGGATGAGTCAGCAGTTGTTCCCTTAGAGGATTTTTAGGTTGATAGCAGCCTAAATTATATTGAGAGGCCGGTCACGATTCTGGACCGGAAGACAAAGACGTTGAGGAACAAGGCAATTCAGTTAGTGAAGGTGCAGTGGCAGCACCGGAAGGGATCTGAGTGGACGTGGGAGGCTGAGGAAGAAATGAGAGAGCATTACCCGGAGTTATTTGCAGATTCAGCCGCAGCAGACTTCGAGGGCGAAGTCTGGGACAAGTGGGGGAGAATTGTAACGCCCCGTCTCTGGTATGTTGCTTCCGTGACATTTATTTAGAAGTTTTATTGAGGAACTCGGCGAGTCTATGGCCTGACTGGTCGAGTAGGGTCGAGTTTTTGTGCACGTGTTAGTCGGCGACTCGGCGAATCCATATTCGGGACTCGGCGAGTCTGCCTGCCTGGAAGAAACCCTAAATTCCCGGGTTGCTCACTATTTAAGCCATGCTATGTGCCCCAAACTCGCCTCCTTCACCCTCAGAGAGCTGTGAGAAAACCCTAATCCATTCCTTGATTCATTTAAGTGTTTTTGTGTGGATTTTGAAGGCTTGAAGAGGAAGAAGAAGAAGAAAGGAACAAGGAGAAGAGGTGTAGAGCAAAGATCCAAGGGCAAAATCAGAGTTCATTGAGGTATTTCTCGGATTCCTTCTGTTTTATGCTTTAAACCCCCATTAGAACACTTCTAGGGCTAGTTTGACGTATTTTCCAAACCTTATAGTTGTATGGATGCCTTAATACGTCGAGATATCCCTAGATCTGTTCATTTAGAAGTTGTAGAGCCCGGATCTATTGCCTTTTTGAAGATGCTTTGCATGAGAACCCTAGATCTAGCCTTTATTATGTTTTTTGAGCCATTTTATCTTCATGGATGCATATGGGCACGTAAAGATAGAATCCTTACGTGCTAATCGAGTTAAGGGAGCCCAGATCTATAAGTTTTATACACTGGATTCAAGCAGAATCGAGTTTAGAGTTGCTGCATGCAAGCGACTCGGCGAGTCGGAAGAACGACTCGGCGAGTCGAGTCACGAGTCCCCGATTTTCCCTCTTTGAGTGATGCCGAGTGGGGACCAGTGAGTAGTAGAGTGGACTCAGCGAGTTAGAGGTCAGACTCAGTACTGGAGGGACTCAACGAGTTGTTCATACAACTCGGCGAGTCCAAGTCAATCTTCTTAGCTCGAAGAACAACTCGTCGAGTTGTTCATACGACTCGGCGAGTCGGATGCAGATTGCGTAAGTCTTTGATTCGAAAGGGAACTCGTCGAGTTGATGCCATACTCGACGAGTAGCAGCGAGTAGGATTGAGTAGTGAGGATAGGGACTCGGCGAGTTGGCGGCCCAACTCGGCGAGTCAGGTCAACTGTAGATTGACTTTGACCGGGAGAGTTGACTTTGGCCAGGGGTAAAAGAGTCATTTTACCCCAATGCAGTGATTAGTGTTTGATTGGGTGTGTTTATGGAATTGTAGCCGGGGAGATATCGGATCAGCAGCAGACAGCTTCCAGAGCCATACACACAGCAGCCAGTTCACGAGGTGAGTTTCCTTCTAGTAGGAACGAGTCTAAGGCCACAATTCCGGCCCGTTTAGTCAGTTGCAGTTCCGGACTTCATTCTGAAGCAGTAATTCAGTATGCTTGAGATCTATGTGATTCAAGAATGTTTGTGTGTTATATGTTTCGGACTTCGGTCTGATGCAGTATGCAGTATATGTATTTACATTAGTTGATATGTGTTATGCTATGCTATGATCAGTCAGTTCCGGACTTCGGTCCGATGGAGTCAGTTCCGAACTTCGGTCCGATGCAGTCAGTTCTGGACTTCGGTCCGATGCAGTTAGTTCCGGACTCCGGTCCGATGCAGGGGACAAGGTCCCTGTCAGTTCCGGACTTCGGTCTGATGCAGCTAATTCCAGACTTCGGTCTGATGCAGTGGGCAGGGCCCAGTATGTGCTTTATATGTATTGTATGGTATGTGGTAGTTTGGGGGAGCTCACTAAGCTTCGTGCTTACAGTTTCAGTTTTGGTTTCAGGTACTTCCGCAAGCAAAGGGAAGAGCTCGGGATGATGGCATCGCACACACCACAGCTATAGTTTTGTCCTGGGAGTTGATACAGTCTTTGATATGTTTGGATACACTTGTGATACATCTTTCTCACAGTATTTTATTATGGTTTTTGAACACGCAGCATATGGTTTTTACTATGTGATACTCAGTCTCATGGTTTTGTTATAATAAAAATCGAAATTTTTGGGTAGTATTTTTGGGTCGTTTCATTAGATTAAAAGGTTGTATGAAGCTTTATGTGAATTTTCCCAACAACACCCAATACTCCTCATAAGCTCGGGAGTGTAAAAGTGTATGAATAAGATTTACATTAAATTCATTCAATAGAGATCAATTTAATGCTTGTTACTTGTTCAATTTCACAAAACAATTACGGATTTCGTAAAAGAGATAACTTGAATGACCTAACCCTAATTCAAATGGCCAATAAGAGTCACAATTAGAATCAAACATTTGATTAAAGCTAAATCAAATTCACTAGATAGAAATTAAGAACAAACATCATGTTATATGATTGAAGTCACTACCAATAAGTCAAAACATGAAATTGGAGAAACAAGGGTTCTAGCTACACATGGCTAGATTAAGATCACAAGTTTAAAATATGGAAATAATGTGCAATTACAACTTACACATACTAGAAATAATGTTTCCAAATGATTACTGGTTAAACCCTTGCAAAAACCTTCGAAATTCGTTCTCAAGATGTGCTTTGATATGTTGTGTGTGTGTAAAAATGACCCTCATCTCATAATATGAAAGATAGGAAAAACTGTCACAAGGTAGTTTTTGGGTCGAACACGGCCCGTGTTAAAATAGGCTAAACTGACACGGGTCGTGTTCAGAAGCCGACACAGCCCGTGTTAAAATAGGCTAAACTGACACGGCCCGTGTCAGCATGGTCAACAGCTTCTTCTTGGTCAAACACGCCCCGTGCCCATTTTTCGGTGCAAATCCAACATGACCCGTGTTCTCCTATAACACCGAGGCCAAACTTGATTTTTCCAACTTTTCCGTTTTGCATCCAATCATCCCAGAATCTTCACCCGTGCTTCCCGGAACCTCCCAAAATGCGTTTCAACGTCTGGTTTACCTGAAAAGCCCATAAAAGTGTGAAAATAAGGTTGTATGAAATACAAGAAAAATGAAAGACAACTATGCTAAATGGATGCACAAAAGTGACTAAAAGGTGTGTAAAAAGGTGCATAAAATGCACCTAACAACCATATAGACAGATCACATATAGATCAAACATGTCGGGTCTAGCCAACCATCAAGTTTGAATACCTCAAGCCCAGTCAACCTCCAGGTCCAGTCATCATCAGGATGGAATACCCCAGGTTGGAATGCCAATATACAACAAGTCCAATCAGCCATCGGGCTGGAATACTAAGGGTTTGTTGGCTTACCACCTCAACCCTACCACTTTTCCCAAGCCTCCATGCCTACGGCTTACAGCCGACCCGTACTGGGTATCTTGGCCTACCGCACAAAACAGGACCGTCTCAACCCAAACCAAAAACAATATGTCGACATATAAACAATCAAAATTAAGTGGGCACATAATACAGGAAAAGAACAATCATACAACCAACTATTGCCTATTAGTCCTCTCATAGCATACAATCCTGCTACTAGCTAACCCTCATTGGAATGCGTAACCATAAGTAACCAGAGGTGAGATAGCCATCTGAATAGATGATCCTACTCTAGAGCCACAACTAAACAAGGAACATGCAAGAGAGCCTAGACCAAGAATTCTCAGGCTATCCTACATGACCACCGACAGTCCCCAAGGGCACTCTATAGATGATAACCAGCGAGCACATATAACATACAATCCTACAGATTATTACCACAAAGCAACATACCCGATATTAGGAGACAGATCTAATGGATCACTACAATATAAAAGCATACTCGATACCAGAACAAAGATCTAACAGATCACTAAAACATAGTAGCATACTCAATACCAGAACATCTATCTAACAATTCACTACAACATAGCAGCATACTCAACATCAATAATCCAAGGAATGCCTGGTCGTATATACCCATAGATGAGATAGTCACCAGGACAAATGATCCCACTCTAGAACCACAACTAAACGAGGAACAGGTAAGAGAGCTTGGATCAAGAGTCCTTAATATATGCTACACGGCTATACACAGTCCCTAAGGTATCCCTCTACTAACAGATAACCGAAACTAGTGGGCCGACATTGGTGCCTTTGACCCACGGGTATAGTGAGGCAAAACTCACCTCGATATGCGTATAGATAAACATTGTAGAAATGAAGGACTCTACCAGATTCAACTCACTTCCAATCACCTACAGGAAAATACTTGAGTCAATAACTGATCATAGGTCATAGTCACTTGCAACAGTGATTACCTCACATGAAATGACGATTAGGGTTTCACATAAAATGATAACTAGGGTTAGCGTTCCACACATAACCACATAAGGACTTAATCTATTAAGTACAATATTGCATTAAGTTAATTATAGAGAATTATTAAGTATTATTTTAAGTTTAATTAATAGTTTTAATGTGGGTCCTGTGACAACCCGAAATTTCCATTCTGTACAAACTATATCACTTCAATAGAAGTTATAGCAGTCACAGTTAATTTTCAGACTTTTCGCGTAAGTTTGAGTAATTCAAGGTTTACACTTCAGGAAATATCACGAGAGTGAGTGCACTAGGGTTTTGTGCAACACTGTTATTCCAACACTCTATTATATTAGAGATCATTACAGGAATAAAAATATTTTCTGCCAAAATATCTCCGGACTATAAATAGATTTCTAAACAAAATTTATTAATTATTCACATTTCCAACTAGAGAAAAGCCATTTTCTCTCTCACGGATCTTCGGGTTTTTATACCAAAACGTGAGTAACTCTTTCTAGTAGTGTTAGAATGCTTATTAGGTGCTTATAACATGATTTAGATGGCTAAATCATTAGATCTAGTAGTTTACTCCCCAAGGTGTTCTTGGGCGGTAAACTCCCGAAACGAAGCCAAAACTGACCCTTGTGTTATACAACTGCCTTAGACTCATATGTATGTGTGTTAGGGACAAGAAAACAACCATAAATCACCCAAGTTTGGGAGTTCACGGCCCAAGAGTTGCTTAGGCCGTAAACTCCCTTTTTGAACTCAAAATGATGTTTTAAGGCCACTAAAGCTTTAAGACTTTTATCAAGACTAGTTCCCATTTTATCTAAGGCCTTAAGCACATCAAAGAACACAAACAAATGAGAGTTTACGGCCCAAGTCTATCTTAGGCCGTAAACTCCATAGAAATGGACCAAAGGGTGTTATTAAGACACCTAAAGCCCTAGACCTTTACATGGAATTGTTCCCCACTTAATCTAGGGACCAAAGCACATCAAAATCACATTTCAAAGTGAGTTTACGACCATGACATGGTTCATGGGCTGTAAACTCATTAAAGGGACACCAAAGTGTGTCAATGGTCTTCATATGCTTGGAATTAAAGTCTAGAACCTATACCACAAGTGAAAGAGACTTGAAAGCATCAAAAACACACCATACTTAGAGTTTACGGCCGTAAACTCTAAGGGGAATGGCCTTAGGGCCGTAAACTCCTAAATGGAATGTTTCTAGACCTTAAACCCTTCCAAGGACTTGGCCACCAAGTTGGAATAATTATAGGAATCATTAGGGACTTCAAAACACACCAAACCCCCATGGTTAGGAGTTTACGGCCGTAAACTCAAGAGTTTACAGCCGTAAACTCCATGTGTGATGGTATATGGGGAGTAAACTCACATATAGGGTCCTTTGGAACCCTATACACAAGTACCTTGTCCCACAATAGCTTAGATGCAATCCTTAAGGCTTATAACACTTATATAAAGTGTTTATTATGTCTAGGATGTCTTAACTTTATAAATTAGTGATTTAAGACTAATTGAATGCATATATGTGTGATTATATGTTCATTAGGATCGTAGTGTGTGTACAAGTCCTCGCTTGACACCTAGCAATCCTATACCGTTCAGTTCATCCCAATCACCAACTACAGGTGAGTTCATACCCCTAATCAATATTTTAAATGATTTTAAATGCTTTAATGGGGGGAATACAAGTAGAAACAAACATGTTATTGAATCATTGATATGTATTTTATAATTGTGTTTGTCATTTAACAGATTTCACATGCTACAAAATGTGATGCATGAAATGGTTTTACATCTTAAAAACACATCGTTACCAGATGTTTTACCTTTGAAATGTTTATTAAAATGACATCAAGTCATTGTTAATTATTGTTCAAAACCCATAAGATGTCTTACAAAACCATTTTACATTCTTGAACTAAACTATGCATATACACTTATAATCTTATATATGTATTGATGTTATAGTTTACATCTTTCATTTAGTTTCCCACACCCTTGAGTAGTAAGAGTGTATAAACCTACATGATCAACCAGTTATATTACAGTAAATTGTCGTAGGGATAATTTAAAGATATCAAACATAATTCCTATTACAAGGAATCACACAAGAGTCAGTTCATTCATGAGTCTATACCAGTACATTACCTGATACATGAGTACGTTTACATTTGATTACATGATACATGAGTACGTTTACATATACTTACATGATACATGAACACGCTTACATGAACGCATTACATGAGTACCTTTACGTAGATACACTTAACTGTGTACATTAACATGAATACTTGTATCACGAATTACGAGGATGATTTATTAGTACCTTCTGTGTAGATCTTCCTGCATATCCCTAGTACCTCGGGATATCTAGACAGGACCCTATCCCTAGTACCTCGGGATACCTAGATGGGCCTCTATCCCAATACCTCGGGATATACGTACGGGACTCACCATTCCGGAACCCATCTGTTAGCAACAGTGGGTGATGAACATCTACGGATGCCTACGGTTATTACTTATACTAGGAGTACCTTTACAGGGACTAACCATTCCTCCACCCTGCTGCTGCTACAGAGGACAAGTGGACAATCTTCGGATGTTCATTAGGTTATATATATTATGTTAGACCTAGTACCTCGGGATAACAATTATATTGTCGTGTTAGCCCTAGTACCTCGGGATAACACTTACATTAGTCATTTTTCCTGTTTACTTTATTTTGTGATACCTTCACATAAACGATGAGTTAGAGTAAGTACTTTAGTACTAATCAACCAATGAAATTATCATTTTACTTACAAAACATTTGGGTCTTGGTATAAGACTACATTGTCATAACAAAACATTCGGGTCTTGGTAGAAGACTACATTTCATACTTATAGAAAATAAGGGTTTTTCTAGGGATTTCATACTTACATCAACATTTTCATTAAAGGGCTTACATGGCCTTCATAACAGATTTTCATAAGCAAGACAACGACACTTAATTTCTTATGAATTCACTAGCTTTAAAGCTGATACTCGCTTTCAAAATAACTTGTATTCTCAGGTCAGCAGCAGACAGGTACGATGGCCAGGTTTTGAGAAGACGGAGCAGACAAGTCTCGTCTTTTATTTTGATTGTATATTTTTGGTGTCTTATTACAATGAAAGAACACACATGTATTAAAACTTTACTTATAATGCAATGGATGATGTTGTTGCTTGTTTATTATATTACACTGTTGTGATACTGTACATGACGTCCTCCACCCCTGAACGTTTCCGCCGTTTGTGGTTTTGGGGTGTGACAGATTGGTATCAGAGCTTTGTTTATAGTGAATATAGTATATCAACCCATAAAAGATATACTAACTATAAATACATCGGGATTAAAACACTCTATCTCAGAGTTATACTTTTAAATAATAAAATATTTAAGTAAGTATACATGCCTGAATTCATACTAAAATCAGTGTCACAATGACAATAACAAAAGTATTACGATTGTTGAATATCACAAGTAAGCCTGGGGATATATGGTCAGTCTTGGGAATGGCATAGCCTGATCAACTATGTTGGTCCGTGGAGTGATTAGAATATGCCCATGAATGGTTGTGATATGGCAACAAGTCTAAAAACTTACCAACACAACCATAAAGAAATACCATATGGGTATTTAGTCTTACTGTAATTATCTTAGTTAGTTCGTCTATTTTAGCTATTTCTTATATCCCATTTCTCGCGTAGATTAAAATGGATGGATTTCACCATGGTGATCCGTACTTCCCAAACCAAGGCAATGCTGGTTGGCTAGAGGCAGAACCAGAAGATGATCACCCAATCCCTTTGGATGATCACCATGCTGAGGGTTTTTCCGATAGTTCTGACTCGGAACCAGAAGTCAACAACCTACCCCCAGCTGCTCAAAACCCAAACCTGAACCCCCGTCCTGTGTTTCAAGGACCCACACCCTTGTGGGCCACTAACTTGATTACATGGAGTCATGAACAAGGTCAGCCCATTCCTTACAATGGAGACCGAAGTTTCTACAACCTCATCGAAGGAGGTTCTGCTGATAGAGTCCTACCAATCATGGTGCGTAGGATTTCTCGGAACACGATAATGGCTCAAGCGACTATCAATCAAGTTTTGGAAGTTGACGCCAACTCTGTTGTTAACACTGTCCACATTTTCCAACTAGAGTCTGCTCATGAAAGGACTCTGGTCCGCAATGTAAATCTGCAGAGGGAACTTGCTGAAACCCAAGCTGAAGTTAGAGAACTTCGAGCTCAGCAAGCAAGGTTGGACAGGCGTATAAGGGACATTAAACGTCTACTGTCGGGATCGAGGACTCATGCTAGTAGTTCTCGTCGCCGATAGAATCTAGTCGACTCATCTTTTGGATATAACATAGTTTGTGTAAAACTTTGGTCTAATTTCCTATCTGTATAAATCTTAGACCTGTTAGGTCTTGATCTAGTCTTAATTCTGTCAAAATTTTCCATCTTGGTTGATGTAAGGCCTACTTCTAGGCCATTTTCCCGAACTTGTTACATTTGTAATTCCAGTATTATTGACATATATCTAATCTTATGGAAATTATTATCCAAATTCTATCTTCTCCATTTAGTCATACTATTCCTTCTGTTGTTGGGCTATAGGGATTTAGTCCATGGGACACACTCATTAATCATTTATTCTTATCCATTTCGTCATCTTTTAAACGTATAGTTAAAGATGCCGCCACACAGGAATCCAAGGCGAAACCCAAACAACGAAGCACCAATACCACCACCACATGTACCTCTTCAACCACCAAATCCTTTCGATGCCAACATGTTCCAGGCAGCTTTCACAGCAGCAGTTGCAGCTGCTGTGTCAGCAATCAACACTCGTGCCCCTAGTGGATCAGGAACAGGTGCACCACCCTCGAACCACGGCGAAAGCCATGGGCACCCTCGGGAATGAACTTACGAGGACTTCACAAACGCCAAACCTCGCAACTTCAATGGAACTGGGGGTGTTATGGTGTTGAGACAATGGATTGAAAAGATGGAATCCGTCTTTGAAATTTGTGCTTGCCAGGAGGGCAGCAAGGTCAAGTTTGCAGCTTGTACCTTCTCTGACAGAGCACTAACATGGTGGAACAGCCATGTTAACTATCTAACTTTGGTGGTGGCGTATTCCATCGGCTGGGAAAAGTTGAAAGACATGCTGATGAAAGAATACTGTCCTCGAGGTGAAATACAAAAACTTGAGCAAGAATTTTGGGGTCTACAAATGGTTGGATCCGACATCACGACCTACACAAATAGGTTTTGTGATCTGGCAAACTTATGCCCTGATATGGTTGCTCTTCAGAGCAAAAAGATAGAGAGATATATCTGGGGACTGTCTCCCCAGATCCAGTCTAGTGTGATCGCTTCCAGGCCTATTACCTTCGATAGCGCCAAGGAACTGGCACAATCTCTCATCAATCACCGGAAACCTCAGAACACAACAATCCCTACACCCGTACCACAAAAGTCCAACCCCGACAACAACAAGAAGGGGTGGAATAAGAGGAAAAGAGGGGCTCTGCAAGGATCCTCCAATAAGCAACAACTTGTGGCGATCAATGCTGCCATAGTGACTCCTGTTGTCCCTGCGAACCCCTTACCAGCAAAACTTATGATGGAACTCTCCCGAAGTGCACCAAGTGCAACTTCCACCATCACGGACCTTGCAAGGAGATGCAGTGCACTAACTGCAACAGGAAGGGGCATACAGCCCGTTACTGCAAGGCTCCAAAAGCTCAAGCCGCCCAGGTTACTAATGTCGGTATGGGCCAAGCTTGCTACGATTGTGGCGAAGTGGGCCACTACAAGAGGAACTGCCCTAAAGCGGGAATGGCTGAAGGGGTAGGAAGAGTTATGGCCCTAGGCCACGAGGAAGCAGTAGCTGATCCTACGATAGTTATTGGTACGTTCCTAGTTAGGGTTCCAACCCAAATATGTGCCAACTAGGTCTAATGTTAGGTTTTTACATTTATTAGATTTTAACAAGTCGGGCACCACCTAATGTCACCCCGGGAAGTGGTTGTCTCCAACGGTCCATGGTGGCAACCACTACCTCATTGCGGTGGTGGTGGTTTCCGAGTCAAAATTTGATAATAAGCACCCAATACATTATTTTATGCCGAAAAGCACATACAAACACATTAAGTCATACACACAGCCACCCAACATAGCAACTAGTAGCGGCAGAAGGTGACAGTAAGGCGACATCTACCATGGTTAGTTGCCTTGGTGGTTTCCTCGGTTTTCCGATCAACAACCATGTTGGATTAGGTATCTAAGCCCATAACTATAATTAGTATGTACTTGATTTGATAGTAGCATAGTCCTTTTGGGTTGCCTTCACCATAGCAACTAGACAATATGAGTTTTGGAGAAAGACGTTAATTAATGATTTATTAATATATTATAAGAATAAAATATTAATTGAGAAATCATATTATTTAATTAGTATTGATCAGAAATTGATTTTGAATTAATTTAGTGGTCCAAAGAAACTGAGTAAAAGTAAGGGGACTGATATTGCAAATCATTGATAGTTGCAAGTTGGGCTGATGGACTCCTAAAGAAAGAGTTGACGAAATGTGTGGGAAACCCATAGAGATTTCATCCAAGGGCCTTCTAGAAGGTGTCCATGGATTTCCTAAGGCTTAAGCAGAGAATTAGGGTTTCCACCTAAAACCCTAGCAACCTCAGCTATATAAAGGATCTTTGACTTATAGTTTTCGGCCCTATGAATTCTTATAGTACCCTAGCCGAAATCAAGCAGCCTCCATCATCTCTCTTTCATTCATTCTTTTTCTAAGTAGTGTTTGTGACTCAATTAGAGGTGCAACGCTTGAGGCATTAAGCTCTTTAAGTTCAAGATCAAGCTACTAACAAGAAATATATTCTTTTAAACCCTAATATGATTAGATTTCGTTTTTCTTGTATGCTAGATTTGGGTTTTGCTTTGTAAAATTAATTTGCATGTATAACTTGAGAAAAACCTAGATCCAAAGAAAATAGAATTGCATATGCACATAGGAATGTTGTAATGCTTAAAACCCATCAGTGGTATCAGAGCTTTGGGTGTTTTTCACTTATATATGATGCAATTGTAATTTGTTCAAGGCTGAATCAAAATCGGTTTTGCTCACTATCTGCTGAACTAGACGAGTCCAAAGATGAACTCGACGAGTTGGACCAACTCGACGAGTCCATGCCCTGACTTAACGAGCAGGTTTGTCTGTTGGCAAATTTTTTGGATTTCAATCCTAAATTAGATAAGGATCATTAGCTTAAATTGTTTTAACTTTTTAAAACGAATTTTATGATATGGTAATGAATATCCTCATCTAATTAAAAGATAATGGTCAAATTTTAAGATAATGTTCAATATTATGTGATTAATTTAATTATTTAAAATTTGATCTAGAAGTTTTCAAAAGTTTCAAAAAATTGCCCTCAAGTTTTGGAATTTAAAATTTTATTAAAAGTTTTAATTTTTAAATATTAAATTCTAAAACCCTAGTGTTTTAAAAGCTAAAAAAACCCTTATACTATTATAATATTAAAAGATTAATATGTATAAGATGAGTCAGTTTTACCGTTAGTAGGCCTCATTCACAAAGCTGGTCTATAAGGGGTGTTTAAGGAAGCGGCCTATAAAATGACCGCCATTGGGTATCCACTCTTACGTACCGTACTCTTGACTGGTGGAGGGTCATTAGCCGAACGGGTAGGATTGGACATTAATTCTCTTATTAACAAGTATAATGATTATAATAAAGTAACCACATGTTTTTATAAATTCTCAATATTAGTTACTTTAGGAAAAATGTGAAAATGATGCTAGTCCATGAAATTGAACTTTGCACCTTGCTAGGTCATTAATGAAGCGTGTGTGGTTAACCAACACACTAACTTGGACTAACAAGGGTGGCAAAGGGTAGCTCGAGAATTACCATAGATCAATGGAGCGTGTGTGGTTAATCGACACATTTGTTAAGTGGTAAATGATATCGAGAGTGCCAAGCTAATTTGCATGGTTATTCACACCTTGTTTGTGATCCTTGGTATCCCAGTCACAAACTTGAAGGGCATAATCGAAATTAAACATGCCATTGAAAAGTTCAATGAATCTAAAAAGAATCGAGGAATATCATTTCATTTAAAACCTAATTCTTCATTTTATTTTTCGTGGTGGAATTGGTAAATTGTCATTTACACACCTTCAAATAATTTGCAATTGGATTACACTATCCCTCTTTCGAATTGTGAATTACTGTGTTTGGTCCTAGCCTTAATATTTCATTTGGGTGTTATATTAAGGATTCTTTATCTAATCAAAACTTTGTTCCTTTTCTTTTTCAAATGTCTGGCTCAAATAAGGCTTCTGGCTCGAACTCCAACTCCTCAAGCTCCTTATCTCTTTTGAGCATTTGTGGGAGGTTCATGTTCGATGGATCCAATCTCATTGATTGGATCCGCAACGTTCAAATGGCCCTGCGATATGAGGAAAAAGAATACGTCCTCCATAAAGAACTCAAAGAGATAGATGAAACCAAAGCTACTGCTAAACAAATAGGTGAGTATAGGGCTCATCAAAAGGATGCGATAAAGGTGTCATGTATTATGGTAGCTACTATGACATCTGAGGTGCAGCGGTTCTACGAGTACTACTGGCCTTACGTAGTGTGCCAAGATTTAATGGAAAAGTACCATGAAAGCGCATCAAGAAAGGTACGAGATTGTCACCTCACTAATAACAACTAAGATGAAAGATGGAGAGTCCATCATGTGCTACTTGCAAAGGATGCAAAGGTATGTGGATCTTTCGCTCAAGTTGAATGTCAACTTTGACGAAGAGCTAGCCATTGATATAATCCTCCAGTCTTTACCTCCTTATCATGATCAATTCAAGATGACTTATCATATAAACAAGGAGGAAGTCACTTTGAGCAAACTTCAAGGCTTGTTGAGAACTGCTGAAAGTGGACTTAAAGGCAAAGTTGTCGAGTCCACCCCTACTGCTGCTACCACGGTCCTTGCTATATGGCATGGAAAAGGGAAAAAGAGGAAAGCTCCCTCTAAGAGCCACAAGGGAAAGTCCCATGATGGATCTTCTTCAAATGGATCGAAAAGGTAAAGTCGGTTCTGCCATTCCGTCATCCGATCCTAAAGAAGCAACGTTCTTCTACTGTCATGAGAAGGGGCATTGGAAACGAAGTTTCCCGAAATACTTGCAGGACATCAAGGATGGGAAGATAAAGCCATCCTTCGAAGGTATTTATACTATTCAATCTAATAACTTATCACATACTAGTTCTTGGGTCTTTGATACAGGATATGGTTTTCACATTTGTTCTGATTTGCAGGGGCTAAGAAGAAGTAGGGATGTGGAGCATGGGAAGATGAACCTAATAATGGGGAATAGGAAATCATTTCATGTCACCAAGATCAGGATATGTACTTTAGTGCTTAGTAGTGGGTTAGGATTAGAATTGAATGATTATTGCTACTCATCAGAGATGACGAGGAATATTATTTCATTTCATGGTTTGTACAGACAAGGCTTTATTTTTTTCATTTAATAGTGAAGTTGGTTCTATTAATGCTTTCTCTAATGGTACTTTCTATTATTATGCATTGCCTTGTAATGGTGTATATGAAATTGTGATGCTTGTAGATAACTTAGGAAATAATGTGTTGCATATCGATTTGTCTAATGGTTTAGACAAGGCATGATTGTGGCATGGTCGTCTTGGACATGTCAACAAGAAAGGCATAGCCCAAATCTAAAAGGAGTGAGTCTTGGAATCATTTAAACTAAAGTTAGATGACTCGTGTGAATCTTGTTTATTTGGAAAGATGACTAAATCACCTTTCATTGGTACTTGTGAAAGAGGTGAGGGAATGTTGGATCTCATACACATAGATGTGTGTGGGCCCTTCAAATCCACCACAAGGGATGAAAATCGCTTCTATGTGACTTTTACCGATGATTATAGCAGATATGTGTATATCTACTTAACGAAGCACAAATCGGAAACCTTTGAAAAGTTCAAAGAGTTTAAGCAAGAAGTGGAGAATCAATTGGGCAAAAAGATAGAGATGTTCAGATTCGATAGGGATGGTGAGTATCTTAGTATCGAGTTCCACGACTATCTGAAGGGATGTGGAATTATTTCACAACTGACGCTACCTAGGACACCGTAACTCAATGGGGTAGCTGAGAGGAGAAATCGAACCTTGTTGGACATGGTTCATTTCGTGATGAGTCGAGCTTCGTTATTTATCTCATTTTGGGGGTATGCCTTAGAGACTGTCGCCCATATCCTTAATCTAGTCCCAACTAAGAAGGTTGCCAAAACCCCTCACGAAATGTGGACAAGGAAGGTTCCCTCGTTGGCACATGTCAAGGTTTGGGGTTGTGAGGCTTTTGTAAGATGGGAGACTCACGACAAGATTGAACATCGTAGTGAGCGATATATTTTCATCGGCTACCCACAAAAATCTTTTGGATATCTTTTCTACAGACCTAGTGACAACGTGGTCTTCGTAGCAAGGAAAGGGGTTTTCCGCGAAAGAGAATTCATATGCCAAGAGGACAGTAAGAGGCAAATTGATCTTGAAGACCTCCAAGAGTCAAGCGATGAAGGAACCTCAAAGACTTGCGCTCAACCTGAGGAAGAGATTCTTGTTGAACCGATTGCCGAATCATTACCTCTAAGACATTCCTCTCGAGTTACGATGGCACCTGGGTTTTATGGTTTTCATATTACTACGGAAGGTGATACGTTTATTAGTGATAGTACGTTGGTAAATTTGGATGAGCCTACTAACTACAGGGAAGCCATGGTGGGCACCGAGTCTACAAAATGGAAAGAAGAAATAGACAGTGAGATACAATCCATGTATGAAAATCAAGTTTGGAACTTGGTTGACAATGTACCAGGTGGAAAGACATTTGTGTGCAAATGGATCTTCAAGAAGAAGACCGACATGGAAGGAAAGGTGCATACGTTCAAGGCACGACTGTTTGCGAAGGGCTTTACTCAAACCCCAGGGGTTGACTATCATGAGACCTTCTCACCAGTAGCCAAGATCAAGTCTATTAGGGTTACGTTAGATATCGCTACGTTTCATGATTATGAAATTTGGCAGATGGATGTCAAAACTGCCTTCCTTAACGGGAAGCTGTCTGAAGATGTTTATTTGTGTCAGCCATAGGTTTTTCAGGATGCTAAATCTCCTAATAAAGTATGCAAGCTTGAGAAGTCCATCTATGGATTAAAGCAAGCTTCGTGTAGATAGAATCTTTGTTTCGATGAGAAAGTCAAAAAGTTTGGATTTTCGAGAAGCGAGGATGAGTCCTATGTGTATGTCAAGGCTAGTGGGAGTATAGTTAGCTTTCTATTTTTGTATGTTGATGACATACTGCTCATAGGAAATGACATCCCGACCTTAGAGGAGGTTAAGTCATGGCTTGGGAAGTGTTTCTCTATGAAGGATCTAGGGGAAGCTGCTTATATTCTGGGGATAAGGACTTTAAGAAATAGAAGTAGGAGACTAATAGGACATAGTGAAAGTAGTTACTTGGACAAGGTGCTGAAACATTTTAGCATGGAGAACTCCAAGAAAGGGGAACTACCAACCCAAAGAAATACCAAGCTAAGTAAGAATTAGAGTCCGAGTACCGATGCTAAGATAGCAAAAATGAGTTGAGTGTCATATGCTTCAGCCGTTGGCTCAATCATGTACGCTATGACATGTACTCGCCCAGATGTGGCTTTTGCGTTGAGCATGGTTTGCCGATATCAAGGGAACTCGGGTAGGGCTCATTCAACAACAGTGATCATTCTTAAGTACCCACAAAGGACTAAGGACTAGGTCCTTATACTTGGTGGGAGTGATGAATTGAGAGTGACCGGGTATAGTGATGCCAGCTTTCGTACCGACAGAGATAACTTCCGCTCTCAGTCGGACTGGGTATTTACCCTACATGGAGGATCAGTTACTTGGAAACGTTCCAAGCAGGAGATTGTGGCTAATTCGACGTGCAAATAAAAGTACATAACAGCAAGAGAAGCATCAAAGGAGGCAATATGGTTGAAGAACTTCTATGGAGACCTTGGAGTTGTACTAGCCATAAAGGAGCCTATGGAGACTTTCCGTGATAACGAAGGAGTGGTTGCCTTAACCAAGGAACCAAGGGATCTTGGTAGATCCAGACACATCGACAGAAAATCCCACTTCATCAGACATCAGGTAGAAAGAGGGACTCCTCATAGTCATGAGGGTATCGTCAAAGGAGAATCCAGCAGATCCCATCACAAAGGGTCCGAGCAAGGTTAAGCAGTTACAACATGCGAGGAGCATTGGTCTGAATGAATATATTAGTTTTAGTGATTAGATAGTTAGAAACTTGTAACAATTTAAATGTAATTGACATTTGATGATTAAGTCATGGAAGCTTTATTTATGAGTAAAGTCAATTGTTTATTTTGTGTTTCATTTTGCATGTTTTACTTCTTGAATAATTGGATTATTCAAATTATCCACAGTTGGTCATACTTTGGAAGTAAGTAATGAGGCAAGACTGTCATGAATTGGTTGTAGATTGTCTAAGTGCTAAGCAAAGGCTTGTGCAACATTCATGATTACTTCTGAAATAAGATTTGAGTAGTGGATTAAACCCACACTCATGTGCACCACTTCATGGAATTTATCATGAGTGATTGTGAGACAATAATATTGTATAATATTTAAACCGAGATATATGAGTTGTTGTTTATAAGTTGGTTGTGCATTGATAATGCGTAAACACATCAGTAACTTGATGTTATAAAACGTGTTGTTGTGTATGATTTGACGAGTAAATAGTACAAGCATATAAGTCAAAGTTTATCTGTTCCTTTTATCCTAGGAGGGTAAAAGTGATATATTGGGCCCCTCGATGATTTTGTGTTGACTTGTGTGTCGGGCCCAGTCAGGACTGAATTGATGTGTTTAATTAAGTTCTATGTCAAATAAATCAGAAGTCGCGAAACAAACTGTTGGACTTTGAGAATGATCCCTTATCTTAAGGACGTGTCATTGACGAGGTCAGAGTTCGACAACGGCTTTTGAGAACTATGATTGCTAATCGAATTTTGAATTCATACTTGCATTTATTGTTATTAGACTTATCTAAGTGGAAGACTATAGGATTAGGTGTCTAAGCTCATAACTATATTTTGTATGTACTTGATTTGATAGTAGCATGGTCCTTTTGGGTTGCCTTCACCATAACAACTAGAGAAGATGAGTTTTGGAGAAAGAGGTTAATTAATGATTTATTAATATATTATAAGAATAATATATTAATTGAGAAATCATATTATTTTATTAGTATTAATCAGAAACTAATTTGGAATTAATTTAATGGTCAAAAGAAATTGATTAAAAGTAACATGACTAATATTGCAAGTCATGGACAGCTGCAAGTTGGGCTGATGGACTCCTAAATAAGAAATGGACGAAATATGTGGGAAACCCATAGATATTTCATCCAAGGGGCCTTTTAGAAGGTGTCTATGGATTGCTTGAGGCTTAAGCAGAGAATTATGGTTTCCACCTAAAACCCTAGCAGCCTCAGCTATATAAAGGACCCTTGGCTTACAGTTTTCAGCCTTATGCATTCTTAGAGAACCCTAGCCGAAATCAAGCAGCCTCCATCAGCTCCCTCTCATTCATTCTTTGCTAAGTGGTGTTTGTGACTCCATTAGAGGTGCAACGCTTGAGCAGGGCCAGTCCAAATGTATATGGGGCCCAGGGCGAAAAGAAAAAAGGGTCCCTCAAAGACAAATATAATAAAGATTCAAAAAAATATCATTTATTTTTTACTATATACGTGCTCAATTAGCAATAAAAAAAGCAAGCCAAATTGTTTATCTTTTGAGTTAGTTTGAGTTTGAAGCAACTTTAGGCCCTAAAAATCATTTAGGTAATAATTTATTTTTTAAATATATACTACATAGCCCTAACCCTAAAAATCATTTAGGTAATAATTTATTTTATATATATTTTACCAATTACATTTTAGAGTTTTAGGGTTTATTATTTATTTATTTTAAACAGAATGTTATATATATATATATATATATATATATATATATATATATATATATATATATATATAGAGAGAGAGAGAGAGAGAGAGAGAGAACGAATGGTTCAATTGAGAAAAAAAAGTTGAGAATGAGAGAGTGAATCTGAGCAACTCATTTTGAAACTTCCGCTTAAGTGCTCCAAAGTACCGGGCCAACATAACAGGTCTTATTCATATATGAATACATATATGGATAGGATATTTATTTATGAATAAATGTATTCATATATAAATACGTATATTCATATATTAATAAGTATAGGAAAAATGGTTATTCATATATTAATATGGCGGCGGTGGGTGGCAGTGATTCGTGGTGGTGGCGGAGATGGTCGTGGTGGTTGGTGGCGATGGTGGTGGTGGTGATGGTTTGTGACGGAGAGAGGTGATGTATTCATATATGAATACATATATATTTATATTTCAACTGTACTTACCTCTATATATATATATATATATATATATATATATATATATATATATATATATATATATATATATATATATATTGCTTTTTAGTAGTATACTGCAATGTTGAAGAAAATGAGTGAGAAATATAACTTATATTTACTCTACCGTCACCACCAACTTTAACACCTCCAACTACCATACACTGCCATCAACCATTGCTACCAACACCACTAACACGTTTCCCTAAAGAATCAAATATGGATAAAAAAAAACCAGAATGCACAATTTAACTCAACATTCCAAACACTAGTTCATAGTTTAATTCAACATTTTAGATAATAATTAACAATTTAATGCATATAAAAATCATATCCATGACTTAATAACTTACATATTCGCAAATTAATACATAAAAACACATATTCACAGCTTAATAACTTACTGAATTTCTTTAAGGCATTTAATCAAACACTTTGTGTGCCCAACATAAATCAAAGCCATAATCACCATAAACATATCAGATCTGACCAAATATATTAGAGTCTCATCATCTTCAACATCAGGCGACGTTATTAGGTTCTCCGATGATGTTTAACGGTGGTGTTTTGACAGTAAGAACAGATCCAGATCTTGAGAGAAAAACAACAAACGTTTTTCATGTTATCTGAAATGAAGAACACAAAATTAAGTGTGCGACTTGAAGAAAACGAAAGCAAATCTCTCTAGAACTCGTTCAATCTCACTAGAGCTCACATATTTCGATGTTATTGGTGGCAAAAAAAATAGATATGGATTGTACTCACAGATCTGGACGCTGGTGGTAGCTGAAATTATAGTTTTGGATGCCGGTGGTGGCAGAAATTATATATTTGAACTTGAGCTTGCATATTTGGAAGACGGAACAACAAATCTAGATTTTTTTACTCCATATCTGAGATCAGTGGAATCCAAAGGTAGATCCGAAGCGGAAAACATTGGCTACTCGACAATCCGATGACGAGAGGCAATAGAATACGGTGGCGGTAGGTGGCAGTAATCATAGATCTTGACCGGAACTTGCAGATCTGGATGTCGATGGCGGTGGAAATCTCAAATGTGTACTTGAACTTACATATCTGGGCGACAGATCTAGTGGTTGACAAAGAACAAAATTGATCTGGTGGTCACAGCTCCGTTAGATAATTGGAGTATTTTACTCCAGATCCGAGATCAGTGAAGTTTAAAGGTGGATCTGAAGCGAAAAACCTTGGCTACTCATCATTCTGACGTCAGAAAACATCAAATGACGGCAACGGTAAGCGACGATGGTAGGAGGCAAGTGGCGGAGGTAGGTGGTAGAGGTGGTGTTGGGTTTTGTGTTCTTGAGAGAGTTTGAGAGGTTTAAGGAAAGTTTTTTTTTCGGAAAATATGTTTGAAAGTGTTAGAAATGTTGTTGGATATTAGATATCTAGTGTTAAAGATAAAATTTACTATTATGCCCTTATTGACTTTTGGTTATTTATAAAAGATTAAAAAATCAAAAATATTAGAGTACACAAAAATAAATTAAAATTATATGGTTCTTAGGGTTCTTAATTTTTAGGGGTTCTTTCTATAACTATCAATCCATAAAATAATGGAGGAAGAGAGGATTCGATAGTTTAAAGAAAGGTTGCCAATTTGGCAATTGTAGTCTCTCTGGTTCTAATTATCACAAAATGACCCTAAATTTAGCATCCAACTTATATATTACAAGATTAACTTCATTTTGTTAATTCCTTAACATCTTCCAACTCAAACCTAGTTAAGTCTAAGATTAAATTTAAATTCGTGAATTTGGCAATTTTGTTGCCTCAAACATAAATCTTTAGTTTAATGAAAATTAACTTCTAGTTAATCTTTAAAATTCTAAATATATTCATCTATTTGAGTCTTCTCAATTAATTTTGAAATTTTCTTTAATAATTTCCACTTCATATGCAACACTGAAAACGAACATTTGATACCTATTTGAAAGATATTGAGCATTGGATGAAATTACATGTTTAAATTGTAACTAATGATATCTAATAGATGTATATGGTATTAGATATCCATTTCGGTAAGGGTATCTTTTGTCTACTATGTGATATTTTTATATATAATAGAAAGATAAATATAAATTAAATTCTAAGAGTGGTTAGCCCAAAATTATAACGTGTCAAAGTAGTTGCACCTTCAAATGGATCTATATGAATCAAAGAAGGTGTCTTAATTGCAAGAAGGAATATGTGTGTATCACACCTCAATTATTCCTACCTGACGTAATGAAGGTAAAGCACATTTTAAAGTAATAAATAGAATTTAGAATTAATGTAGGGACTCATTTTCCTCCATAATAAAACACAAAACGAAAATTACCAATGGGCGTGTTCGGAAAATTAACTGCTAGCAGGTAGTTTTTAGCGTTTTGTTAAACGCTACATGAAGTAGAATTTGAATTTGGAGTGTTTTATTTAGACTAAATGCTAGAAGGATGAAGTGCCAAACGAGGTTTTCGGTTCAAAATGGACCGTTTTGTCAAACGTTAGAAACTAGAAGCTCGCAAACGCTACATGCCGAACACACCCAGTCTTTTATACAAAACATATTGGCAAAAAATAATTACACTAGCCTTATATGGATTAGTAGGATTAATATTTGCAAATTACATATTTATGAGAAAATTACAATTATAAGTTGATCTACATCCATAATTTATCAATTTATCCCAATATCACTCTCTCAAATCCATCTCCTAAACAAGGGTGATCATTATAAGAGAAGAATATAAGAACAATAATTTATTGAAATTTCCAAAAACCATAATTAATCAAAAATTAGTATCAATAACATGCTAACAATTCTTATATATAATCGACATATAAAGAATCATAATAAATATGAAAATAGAGGATGGGAGAAGATAGTAAGTTTGAGATATTAAGATAGTATACCTATTTACTATAAATCTTCATTGATGTTTTTAAATTGTTTAATAATTTATCATACTGTACAGAGAACTATGCGACGTAAGGTTGATAAGAAAAAACGGTGGGCATGGGAATGGACCAGGGTGGTTATGTTTTCAGAATTAATTAGGGTTATATTTGAAAAAAAAAAACCCATACATAACGACATCGAACTGCTATATGTAATAATATATAAAAACAAAAAAGATTAAATATTATATACAAGAGGTAACTATATATATTAAATAAGAAATTAAGAGGGTATTTGGCTAAATTTATTTAATCTCTTTTTTAGCTTAGTACCAGTTCCACACCGATATAAACTAAAAATGATGTTTGGGTAAGAATAACTTATTAATATATCATACCGAAAATAAGTCAAAATCTATAAATAAATCGCTAACTTATTAGTATATAAGTTATAAGCTATAAGTTAAATAAATCATTAGTTTAGATAAACACCCTAAAAGATAATATAAAATGCTACAAACTAAAAGTCATAAGTTTAGCCAAACACCCTAATTATAATTAATATAAGATGTTAGAAAAGTACAAATTACCATTGTAAATTTACCAAAGTCAATAAACTTTCACTTTTTACTTTTTTATAGCAACATAATTTTGGAGGCAATGTATGTATTCTTTTTTACTTACAAGTGAACCACACCCCCTATACACCATCCTACAAATACCCACAACAAAACAAAAAAACCAAAAGGCTGATCGATGGCTCAACATATGAACCTTTTATATTTTATTAATAATGTTCTTGTCCCTAACCATCCAAATACATCAACTCCCCTTGCCATTTTTACTTTATTTACGATTCACACTCCTTATATATTCCACCACATTCATTTCACTTGATAACCTATCTTTCATATTCACCTGGCTATCAAGTATCAACCCATGGAGACTCCGTTCAAGGCTACACTTTTGAAAATGAATGCTCCAATTGTCGATTTAGTCAAGAAAATAAAGAAACTTGGAAAAGAAGATCCAAGAAGAATCATGCATTCCTTCAAAGTGGCGTTAGCAATCACATTAGTCTCCATGGTTTACTATCTCCGGCCATTATATAAAGGCATGGGTGATGCAGGCATCTGGGCTATCTTGACTGTCGTTGTGGTGTTTGAGTATACTGCCGGTGAGTTGATTAAAATCATCCACGAACGAAAAAACATGTTTTCAATTCCCTTTCATTTTTCCTTCCATTATTTCTAAATGTTGTTGTTTACATAAAATAGGTGCAACCTTATGCAAGGGTATGAATCGAGGCTTAGCCACTTTACTAGCCGGTGCATTAGGCCTCGGGGCTGAATACTTTGCACGTCTATTCGGACCCAAAGCCGAATCCATTGTTCTTGGGTGCCTTGTCTTTCTTCTAGGTAAACCACTTACTTAATCCACAAATATTAATACATTCGCGAATTCTTTTACTCGTTTTAACTTACAATCTTTCTACTATAGTCGCAGCAGCCACCTTTTCAAGATTTATTCCTCATATAAAAAAGAGATACGATTATGGGGTGCTGATATTTATCCTCACATTCAGTTTAGTAGCTGTTTCGGGTTATCGTGTTGAGAATATCATGGAGTTAGCACATCAACGATTATCGACAATCATCTTAGGTGGTGCAACATGTATAATTATCTCCATATGTGTTTGTCCTGTATGGGCTGGGGAAGATCTTCATATTCTTATTGTTTCCAATATGGAAAAGCTTGCAAGCTTCTTAGAAGGTACGTATATATAATATATAATCATGTATATAGTTTATGTAAATGAGCTATTATACTAATAGTATTGTTATTTTATGTTGAATTGATGATCATAAAGCTCAAACCCACCGTTTTACTGTAATTCATTTTTAATTGCAATGGGATCTACAGGATTTGGTGGAGAAATATTCCAACTTCCACTGGAGGAAGAGACTGCTGATGGATCCAATGAACCTGACAAATCTTTTCTTGGAGCGTACAAAAGTGTTCTGAATTCAAAAGCCATGGAGGAATCTCTGGTCAGTTTATGAATGATTATTATACATGCATTAATTGTGTATACGTATATAAGCACATATGTGTGTGTATATATGCATATATAGATAAAGTTTATAATTAGGCTAACGGATTAATATGTGGAAGCAGGCAAATTTTGCATGGTGGGAACCAGGACATGGCAAATTCCGGTTTAGTCATCCATGGAAACAGTATTTGAAGATTGGTGTTCTTATGCGGCAGTGTGCATACCATATTGAATCTCTAAATGGATATCTAGATTCAAGATTCCAAGTATGAATTCGTCATGCATATTTTCTCTTCTATTTTATGTTCATACAACATTTAATTCTAAACTTAAAACGGATACAAACACAGAAATATATATATATATATATATATATATATATATATATATATATATATATATATATATATATATATATATATATATATATATATATATATATATATATATATATTATATACTAGAACTAATTTTTTTTGAACTATTTCTTATCTAATCCTAAATTAACTACAATAATATTTGAAAAGAGACTTAAAACTCTTAACGCCTTGGGAAAGGGCAATTTTTTCAATTCCAAATACCGATAGGCTATAAGTATTTTTGGTAAGAACATAAATAACTAGTGCATTATACGTTTCTAAATATTATCAACAATTTTGTGAACATAATAAATGTTGATGCATGAATTCTTAATGGATTGTGGTTACTAAATTAACCGGCTAATGAAAATGAATGATAATTATTAGAAGATAAATTAAATTACCTGCTACTTTTTATGTCTACAATTATTCCTACCCACTAAAATTATGACAAATCATCATTCAATTTAATTCTAATCGATATATTCCTAATATAGACTTAATGAGTTAGTTAAAAAAATATGGAATGATGACACTTGTCATAATTTTATTGGGTAGGACATTTGTAGGCATAAAAAGTAGGAAGCAATTTAATTTCTCTTATTAGATTTTTTAATGTCTAAGTACATTTTAAATACAAATTTATTCATAGCAAAAACAAAAATGTCAAATTTCTAATATATAGGAAAAAAAGTTTCTGTATACTATAAATAACGATTAAAATTAATTATTTTTACATTGTTAATATCTTACAGGCATCCTCAGAATTTCGGAAAAGTGTTCAAGGACCATGCACAACAATGAGCTCTGAAGCAGGAAAAGCTTTGAAAGAATTAGCACTATCAATAAAAACATTCTCATATCCTTCTAATTCTGCTATGATCAATATACAAACCTGTCAAAAGGCAGTAGATGAAGTCAATTCCACGTTGCAAGCTTCAATGGTGGGAGAATGGGTCATTCTTGAAATAATACCAATTATTACAGTCATTTCAATACTAAATGATATTATAAAATGTGTCGAAACAATCTTTGAGGCCATTGAAGAACTTTCGGAACAAGCCCATTTCAAAAAGTCAGAACCAGAAAAACCACAAATTCTTCATGGTGGAGCAGTAGCACCCCTTGGTGATAAGGAACATGATAGTGGATTTGTTACTATAATTATACATAAGATAGTTCCTCAATCAGTTGAAATTGAGGCCCCTCGTGGATAAAACTAGGACCGAAAAACTAAATGAATTAATAATATGTATAGATTAGAAAAAACTAACGTAGTATATGGAAGGTTAATAATAGGTGATGATGCCCGGCTAATTTGAATGTGATGTTGGGTTGATGCGTTGATCGATCTTGAGGCATGTAAACGGATTTATTAACATAATTCTTTCAATAATACGGAAACCAAAAGTGGCTTTTTTATACAATGTTATGCATGTCATTACAAGAAGTGACACATGGCCTCTATTTCGTCGCATGGACAAATTCCGTCACTAAAACATCAACGCATCTGCTCAAACTTGTCGTCGGTGAGAATTTTCACCGCAACATTTTGTTTTAAGAATATTGCTTTTAAAAATGAGTGATTACCAATCTCCAACTATCACTACCCAACCTAATATCAAATAGCTAATTACTCATTGAACAAGGTTCTATGGTCAATATGTGACCCTTGGATGTTAAATGTGTCATTGGGGTAATCTGGTAGTTTCTATATGGTCATGATGATGGGGTCTGTCCATGGACTTTCCTTCCTTTTGCTACATTTCTCGTAGTTTCTTTATGTATATTAATAGTTGAAGGGAGATAGTTCATCAAGTTGTTCACAAGGGCTAACTAATCCTCTTCCATGGGTTTCCCCGATACCCTAAGAGAGCCTCCGACGTCAAATAATGTCCTTGTACAATCCATACTACATCTCACTGACTGCTCATCATACTTCCTTTATGTTTTTTACAACCATATTTGTCTTAGTAGATTCTTTTAGTGGCATGTTTTGGTCTTCTCACTACATAGAATAAGTGAGTCACCGTTTCACGTACAATAATATCACTATCACCTAAACAATTAGACATCCAACTTGTAATTACAGTGACCCAAATGCTAGAGTAGAGATCTACCAACTAAGCTATCCCACGAGCCAACTTTAGCACGCATGAAGGAATCAAATGGTTCTTCTATTCTCTTCCTGGTACTACTAGGGCATCCTAGACTTGAAGTAGAGACGTCCAATGTGAAATTAAATCATCACACCTACGGTCTAGAGAATTGGAAGAAAATTAATAGATTCCTTTTCATGAGCAATTCATCCTTCACAAATGTATCATGCAACTCTCTGTTGTAGATATTTTCTTTCCTTTTTTCATTGAAAACGAAGAAGGCTGAGGATGGCCTACGGTGCGCCTTACATGAAAGGAACATGCTTTTTCGACAGCGGGGTGGAATGAGTATTATCCGAGTGTGCATGCCCCCCCCCCCCCCCTATTCTTTCTTACCATGGAAAGTATTTATGAAATAATTCCAATGAGAAGAAAAAAGACATTAAGAGAGCCTCATATCCCAATCCTAGACACTCTAATATCCTTTTTCAAACATGCTCCCTTTCGAGTTAATAGAAAGATTAATAAACACATCCCACTACACTTATGTGGGCATTTGTAGTGACTGAGGGGTTGAAGAATAATAATTTAGTTATTTATACCAAGCATTCGTATTATATCTAGATCTAATCTTTTGGTCCTGTAGAAAGGAAAGATCATTACGTACATGGTCATGTAGTGGTATAGTTGTTGCAAGAAAGTATATCGAACACTAAAGGAATGGTTGATAGCTTTAAATTAGAAAATAACACAACTAATTAAACTTGAAAGTAAATTTTGGGGGCTTTGTTTAATTATATGAAACTTGATTAAGAAACTGGCAAGCTAACTGTAACACTCGAATCGAGGTATATTCATTTTTGACCCTTGTTTTGTTAATTCTTTGCGGATTTGGTCCCTAGGGG
Source organism: Lactuca sativa (assembly GCF_002870075.4). Classification (NCBI taxonomy): domain Eukaryota; kingdom Viridiplantae; phylum Streptophyta; class Magnoliopsida; order Asterales; family Asteraceae; genus Lactuca; species Lactuca sativa. The sequence continues at coordinate 131,101,583 of NC_056624.2, read as the reverse complement.
GCAATTTCACCATTTCCGACAAAATTGAAGTACGTGGGGCGTACGCATATAGGGGAACAATCCGAAAATTTAGGGTTTGGACCCTATTTAAACAACATTATGAACATTGGATCTCTCATTTCATAGCCTCCAAAGCCCTTTCAGCTACATTTCGAACCCTAGCCTCTTTTTGAAGAGATTTTGTAACATCCGGAATTCCAGGTATTATATTTTATCGTTTATTTTTTAGAAAAAAGGAGGGATTGGACGAGTTGAGTCATAGACTCGACGAGTAGGACCGTGAATGCTGACTGGATTAATGAACGGGCTCGACAAGTCGGGAAGGGTGGACACGACGAGTCCGCGCTATGGATTGAAACCCTAATTCTCGGGGACTGTGCCCTATTTAAAGGCCTTTATGGCCTCCATTTGCAGCTACCAGTCCAGAGAGAGATACCCTAGCAAATGTGAGCGAGTTGTGAGAGAGTTTAAGCCTTTTTGATCATATTTGGGGTGATTTTACAAAGGAGAAAGTGTTTCCAGCAAGTGGAGGTCAAGAGGATTGCATTTCAGGGGGTTTCCAGCTTGGATCTTCAAGTTTGAGGTAGCTATTCAATCCTATCCTTCTGTTTTGATTAAGAGCATTGAATTTAGGGTTTCTATACCCTTTTACGGCTTGTTTAGATGAGTATAGTGCCCCATTGAGTGCTAAACTCTAGATCTGGACCTTTTAAGGTCCAGAGAGCCTGAACCATGCTGCTTTTTGTGGTTCTATGGAGGAAATGGACATAGGTTGCAATGTTAGAAGAGATTTCACCAAAATAAGCCTAGAGTGCCTTGCATGTGTACCAAGATTCGACCTTTACATGTTTATTGGTCACGGGGAAGTGAGATCTATAGATTAGAGAAGCAGATCTGACCTCAGGAGGTTAGATGAGTGTTTTCATGGGAGGAACTCGCCGAGCCCATAAGGGACTCGACGAGTCAATTCGGGTTGCCCCGCGATTCACGACCTGTGATAACCCGTTGAGTGTGGGGTCGACTCAGTGAGTCGAGTGAGGACCAAGGACGAAGAGGACACGCATGAACTCGCCGAGTCTGGTCAAAGTTTGACCGTCGACTTTTGTTGACTTTTAGGGTTTACTCAATGTTTGGACTTATGAGCCATTAAAGGGGTAGAATGGTCTTTTACCCTTCTTAGAGAACTTATAGAGAGGGGTTAGCCTAGCCTTTAGAAGTTGTATTAATTAGAGTAATTATTTATGTGAGTAGGCGGAGGCTAGTGCAGTATTTTAGAGACCGAGGTTTACTGAGTTATCCGAGGTGAGTCTTCTCACTATACTTTACCTAGAGTGGTAATTAGAGTTATGTGACAGAGTCTATTGTATGCTATGTGTTATCTACATGATTCTGTGCTATATGTGATTCAGAGGTTACAGAGTTAGGACCGAATGGTCCACAGAGTTAGGACTAGAGGGTCCACAGAGTTATGGGACTGGAGGGTCCCACTGAGACACTTTGACCAGAGGGTCCATAGAGTTATGGGACTGGAGGGTCCCACTGAGACACTTTGACCACTGGCTAATATGTGTTGCATGTGTTATTTTGAGGAACTCACTAAGCATTTATGCTTACAGTGTTTGGAGTTATGTGTTTCAGGTACCAGTGAGGATCGCGGGAAGGCGCCGACATGATCAGTACACACATGAGGAGTCTTTATACTTTATGATCTTGGGTTGTGTTATGGATTGATATGTGAAACGATGATATTTTATAATTTTTATAAATGAAAATATGTTTTTTTAAAATGTGAAAAATTGTTTGTAAAATTTCGGTGTTACAAGTTCATATCAGAGCCTTGGTTTAGGGATTCGGGTGCACCTTCAGGCGTATCTGAACTCAAATTGAGGATTTGAGAGATTTTCAAATTAAAATCACAAAGTTTTTCTCAAAGAGTAAAAAGGTTTTGAAAAGAGCAGAGCAGAGCAGTGTGTACGATCAGCCAGCGCCCGAACAGTGATTTCCCAAAATACTCATATATTAAGTGATATGAGATATGAGATAATATGTTATGCATGCTAGAGTAGGCTAGGTATTCCTATTAGGACTAGAGTGGCTTGATTTGTGATGCCTTAGCCTAGGGGTTTTGCTGCAAGGAGATGCTTGAGAGTGAGTAGATAGTAGCGAGGAGCTATGAGAGATCTGCTAGAGAGTAGACTATGCATAGTGAGAGTAGAGTACTTGGGATTTGGAATCCAAGGAGGAGGACTTAGGGTAAATACTGTTGCGTTGTGGATGGTAGTATTGAGCCCGTACTACTGAAGACATCGGATCAGTTCACAGCCCAAGTAAGAATCCATAGGGTACCAGGGATCGAGTAGGAATGGTATATCGAGTGTGTGTACACTCGAGCGAGTCTCTGATATTTTGTGTTGTATTTGAGAGAGACATCATGGTTGGGACACGCCACACACCTGAGAGCAGTGGTGTTAGTGATGAGGAGATCCGCAGGTTGATTCATGAGGAGGAGGCTGCTGCCATCCGCACAGGGATTCCAGAGATGTTCGGGTCTATTAAGACCACGCTCATTGAGACTTTTGATGAGAGATATGCAACGGTTATTAATGCCGGTGTTGTTGCGGCCACCGCAGCCGTTGCTGCTGCGAGGCCACAAGGGGGTGACTCGTTGCTGTACTGAGAGTTCAGCAACACGAAGCCACCAGAGTTTGATGGGACACAGGATCCGATCGCTGCGATGAGATGGATTTCTGATATTGAGGGATGCTTCTATATGTGTTCTTGTCCGGAGCATCTGAGAGTTCGGTTCGCGCTGAACGAGCTTCGCTTGAGGGCGAAGGACTGGTGGAAGTTTGTGACAACGCACTATTCTTCTGCAGAGCTTATCGCGGTGACCTAGGAGAGGTTCACTGCTATGTTTCGTGATTTGTACGTTCCCCTGGTGGAAAGGGAACGTTTGGCCTAAGAGTTCTTGACCCTCAAGCAGGGTACCGAGTCTGTTACAATGATCACCAGGATGTTCCATGAGAGGGCGATGTTCTGCCCTGAGCACGTGTCTTCCGAGCAGGCACACATGAGTAGATATTTGAGCATTTTGAGGAGAGACATCCGCGAGTTCGTGGCGAACTCGACGTACTGGACATTTTTTGAGCTTCAGGCAAATGCCCGGAAGAGGGAGATTGAGCTCGAGACTCAGACCACGGAGGAGGCGGAGTCTCAGGGGAGGGATCGGCGACCGGCACAGTCCCAGTCAGATGCCAAGCAGGTCAAGCTCGCCGATTCGAGATCAGGGAACCAGAAGGGCCGCACTTGTAGCATGTGCGGCAAGAGTCATGAGGGGGTGTGTAGGTCAGGGTCTTGCTACAAGTGTGGAAAGCAGGGGCACATGCCCAAGGATTGCACCAAGGGGTTTGCAGTCTGTTTTCACTGCAACCAGACCGAACACCGAAAGGCCGAGTGTCCGTAGTTGTGGGGGTGAGCTCAGGGAGCATCATAGGGATCTGCGCCTGTTGCCGTACGAGCTACGGAGAGTCAGTCGGTGAAGGCTGAGGCGCCAAAGGCTCGCGGGAGAGTCTTCCAATTGACAGCGGAAGAGGTCCGCGCAACGCCCAATGTTGTGGCTGGTAAGTATTCTTTCATCTAGTTATTTTGATTTGTGATGCTATGCTTATATTATGATATGCGTACGTACATTTCTTGTGAGTTTTGTACCTGCTTTGGTGTTATTTGACTCGGGTGCGAGTCGATCCTTTGTTTTTAGCCTTTTGTCAGCACATCAGTATCTGTCGTGAGCCATTGAGTCAACCTTTGCGATTTTCCATAGCTGATGAGAGAGCGGTGTATGCCACTGATGTGATTCGAGGATGTGTACTCGAGTTCTTCGGCATTGAGTTTCCGATTGATTTGGTCCCGAATGTGATGGGAGATGTCTGTGTCATCGTGGGAATGGACTGGTTGAGCAAGTTTGGAGCGGTTATCGACTGCGAGCGACAGCTGGTGACCATACGAGACCCTAGTGGGGGAGTTCTTACGGTTTATGGCGAGGGTACTCGTTCTGGGTCAGCGTTTTGTTCAGCCGCCAAAGTGAGGCAGAGCCTACAGCAGGGCTATAGTGGGTTTGTGGCTTATGTGGTGGATACGAGAGTAGGTGCAGCGAGACCGAGGTCGGTCGATGTGGTTCCGATAGTGCGTGAGTTCCCGGATGTTTTCCCCGAGGAGTTGCCGGGTGTGCCTCTCGAGAGGCAGGTGGTGTTCCGTATCGATTTGGTTCCGTGGGCAGCGCCTATCGCCAAGGCGCCCTATTGACTTGCGCCTCCAGAGATGCAGGAGTTATCCTCGTAGCTTCAGGAGCTGCCGAAAAAGGGGTTTATACGGCCGAGTAGCTCGCCGTGGGGAGTGCCGATCCTTTTTCTCAATAAGAAGGATGGTTCACACCGGATGTGCATTGATTACCGGGAGTTGAACAAGCTGACGGTCAAGAACCGTTAAACATTACCGAGGATCGGTGATTTGTTCGATCAGTTGCAGGGAGCGTCTTGGTTCTCCAAGATTGATTTGAGGTCTGGATATCATCAGATGAGGGTGCGTGATGATGATATCCAGAAGACAGCGTTCAGGACTCGTTATGGGAATTACGAGTTCGTGGTGATGCCTTTCGGGGTCACCAATGCACCGAAGGCGTTCATGGATCTCATGAACTGGGTGTGCAGGCCGATGTTGGATCATTCGGTGATCGTGTTCATTGATGATATATTGGTGTATTCGAGATCCAGAGAGCAGCATGAGGAGCATTTGAGGGAGATCCTCAGAGTTCAAAGATCGGAGAGGTTGTACGCCAAATTCTCCAAGTGCGATTTCTGGTTATAAGAGGTCCAGTTCCTAGGACACCTCGTCAACCAGAATGGGATGTTGGTTGATCCGGCCAAGATTGAGGCGGTGATGAGTTAGGAGGTGCCGAGATCCCCTTCAAAGATCAGGAGTATTCTGGGGTTGGCCTGTTATTATCGGAGATTTGTCAAGGATTTCTCCGGGATTGCTGTTCCTCTCACCCGTCTGACCCGAAAGGGCGTGACTTTCAGTTGGGGCCCGGAGCAGCAGGCTTCATTCGAGACACTTCGCCAGAGATTGTGCGAAGCCCCAGTGTTATCCCTTCCAGAGGGAATGGAGGATTTTGTGGTATATTGTGACGTGTTGATATCGGGATTGGGTGCAGTGCTAATGCAGTGAGGGCATGTGATAGCATACGCATCGAGGCAGCTGAAGCCTCATGAGACGAGGTATCCTACTCACGATCTGGAGTTGGGGGTTGTGGTGTTCGCCCTCAAGATCTGGCATCACTATTTGTATGGGGTCCGGTGTACCATATACACGGATCACAAGAGCTTGAAGTATCGGATGGATCAGCCGAACCTGAATATGCACCAGAGGAGATGGCTGGATGTGGTAAAGGATTATGAGTGTGAGATCATGTACCATCCGGGTAAGGCTAATGTGGTAGCCGATACCCTGAGTCGTAGGACGGAGAGTACCCCATTACGAGATGTTTGTTTGTGGTTGATAGTGATGACTTCGGTGTTGGACACTATTCGGGAGGCCCAGGTAGAGGCCATGAGACCAGAGAACCGCAAGAAAGAGAGAGTGATCGGGCAAGTATCTAAGTTCATTACCGATAGTCAAGGGTTTATGACCTTCCAGGGCCAGATTTGGGTGCCATTTGAGGGCGGGGCACGTACCATTTTGATGGAGGAGGCACACAGGACGAGGTTTTCGATCCATCCCGGGGCCACTAAGATGTATTTGGACCTAAAGAGAGACTATTGGTGGCCCTGTATAAAGAGGGATGTGGCGTGGTTTGTAGAGAGGTGCTTGACCTGTTGCAGGGTTAAGGTCGAGCACCAGTGTCCACATGGCAAGTTGCAGCCACTTGAGGTTCCCCAGTGGAAGTGGAAACAGATTTCCATGGATTTTATCACCAAAGTGCCGAGGACTGCGAGAGGTGTCGATGCAATTTGGGTGATCATCGACCGGCTGACAAAGAGCGCTCATTTTCTTGCTATCAGTGAGAGCTCTTCCGCAGAGAGGCTGGCGAAGGTGTATGTGAGGGAAGTGGTATCACGGCATGGTGTACCGATCTCGATTGTGTCAAATCGAGACATGCGTTTCACTTCCAGGTTCTGGAAGAAGTTCCATGAGGAGTTGGGTACTAGGCTGCATTTCAGTACCGCTTACCACCCACAGACGGACGGACAGAGTGAGCGGACGATTCAGACGCTCGAGGACATGCCTCGGGCATGTGTGTTGGACTTCGGAGGGAGTTGGGACACGTATTTTCCATTGGCTGAGTTTTCCTATAACAACAGTCACCATTCGAGCATTGGTATGCCTCCCTTCGAGTTGTTGTATGGGAGGAGGTGTCGGACTCCCATCTGTTGGGGAGAGGTAGGGCAGCGAGTGATGGGCAGCACTGAGATAGTGTTTCAGATGACATAGCAGATACAACAGGTTAGACAGAGGTTGTTAACGACTCAAAGTCGCCAGAAGAGTTATGCATATAGGCGACGATCCGAGCTTGAGTTCCAGATGGGGGATTTCGTTCTCCTGAAGGTATCTCATTGGAAAGGAGTGATCCGATTCGGGAGGAGGGGCAAGCTGGGGCCCCGATACATTAGCCCTTTCTAGGTGACTGCGAGGGTAGGCAGGGTAGCATACCGTCTGGAGCTACCTACGGAGTTGAGTCAGATCCATGATACCTTCCACGTGTCTCAGTTGAGGAAGTGTATAGCCGACGAGACGACGGTGGTACTGTTGGAGGATATTCAGGTGGATGCCAGCCTGAATTATGTTGAGAGACCGGTTGCGATTGTGGATTGGAAGATCAAGGTTCTGAGGAACAGCGAGGTGCCCCTGGTGCAGGTCCGGTGACAACATCGGAGATGGTCCGAGCTGACTTGGGAGCTGGAGTTAGAGATGCGTGAGTGTAACATCCCAAAATTCAAGGCCAAAAAAATCATTTTTAAATAAGTTATTACATAAAACCATCAGTATAAAAACATTCATTATAATATCTCGTAACAAACCAAAGTGTCGGTAACCAGAACATATTATCATAAAACCATATCAGAGTGTAATCCCAAAGATCTCATGTGCGGATAACATAGTGTGATGCGCTGCGATCGAGCCGACTCCTTTCCTTGAAAAAAAATACCTGAAACCAAAAATGAAAACCGTAAGCACAAAGCTTAGTGAGTTCCCCAGATACCACATACCATACAAACCAACTGATCCATACATGCCATACATAGCCAAGAACCATACATAACCAAATTATCCATAATCAAGTAAGGTGCTATGTGCCAAACATAGTCTTGTTAAGGTGCTATGTGCCAAACATAGTCTTGCTATTATGCCACAGGCCGCACGTGGTCTTCCTGGTCAAGCCTGGGGCCACTCCCTGGGTCTTACAGACAAGTGCCAAGGGCCACCTCCTGGTCTTTTATGCAAGTATCACAAAGACAACCGTACATACTACTCTACTTAGCTAAACAACATACAGTGTGCCAGAAGCCACCTCCTGGTCTTTCATATATAATAGCATACAATGCGCCAGGAGCCACCTCCTGGTCTTTCATACATATTTCCTAGGACTAATCCCCGGGTCTTCTTACCTTACATAATAACAGACTGCGTGCCAGGTGCCGCCCCCTGGTCTTTCATGTATATTGCCTAGGGCTAACCCCCGAGTTTTCCTATCATACATAATAACATACTGTGTGCTAGGAGCCGCCCCCTGGTCTTTCATGCATATTGCCTAGGGCTAACCCCTGGGTCTTCCTATCATACATAATAACATACTGTGTGCCAGGAGCCGCCCCTTGGTCTTTCATGCATAAACTAAATGGGCCGGCATTGGTGCATTAGACCCATACAAACAGTGAGGAGACTCACCTCGTACTACTGAACTTTGCTGATAATCCTCTGGCTGCTGACCGACAACCCTCTGAACCGCAGCTCCACTAGCTACTGGTATCAACATAACACTTAGTTCCAAACTGAACTCCAGAAGTCAAACTAAGTCAACTCTGGTCAAAGTCAAAGTCCTGGTCAAAGTCAACCTTCCAGGTCAACCCTACTTGCCGAGTCTGCCTACTAACTCACCGAGTTCATATGCTCAGAGTCCTTCCATTCGCGACTCGACTCGCCGAGTCAACCCATGACTCGCCGAGTCCACCAATTTCCAAGTCCTGTCCTGTCCAACTCACTGAGTCTCCACTCGACTCACTGATTCGAGTCTTAACTCGAAGGGTTCAGGGTTTCGCGACCTGACTTGCCGAGTCCAAGAACAGACTCGTCGAGTCCAAGGCAAACTTCAACAGACTCGCCGAGTTTTTCTTCCAACTCGTCGAGTTCCTGCCCAACTTCATCCAACTTGCCGAGTTCACCCATGTGACTTGCCGAGTTGCTTCAGCTCTTAAACCATGCAGTGGCTTTTCGAGCCAAACAGGGGCTCCAACTCATAGATCCACTCTCCCAAAGCCCATTCCCCATGTAAAGTTGCGACCTTTACATGTAACTAAGGAGATTTATGCTAAACACACCACAAACTTGGGTTTAAGACAACCATGATTCACCTACACTCTCAAGGCTGATACTTTATGAATCTGTAGGCCAAGACACAACTGGAGCTGAAGGGATTCAGCTTGGGGACGTCCAAACCCGAAATGTATCATACCTGGTCCAAAATCTCATAAAGAGGGACATGAAATGATCAAACAATTATCAAGGCAAGGAAGGAACTTGATTACCAAAATGAGTAGCTAAAGAGATGAATCTTCCAGATCCACAACCTTCCTCTTGAACCTTCAACTCCTTGTTCTCCTTCTAGGCTTCAAGAACACTCCAACTCTTCAACAATGGCTCACACACTCAAAGAGAGCACTAGGGTTTCGTGGAATAGCTTCTGGACAATGAGGGCTACAAATGAGGCTGATATAAGGAGAATGAGATGCTTAAATAGGGCACCAAGCCCAAAAATTAGGGTTTTCCAACCTAGACCCGACTCGCCGAGCCGGTCACTTAAACCCCGACACGGGTCCCGCTCCAACTCGCCGAGTTCACCCATGGACTCGACGAGTTGACCCCTTTAACTTAGGGTTTTCCTTTCCTTTCTTGGTCTTTCTGATTATGGGTGTTACAATGAGCAACATCCAGAGTTGTTTGTGGAGTAAGACTTCGAGGGCGAAGTCTGATTCTAGTAGGGGAGAATTGCAACATCCGGAATTACAAGTATTATATCTTATCGTTTATTTTTGAGAAAAAGGGAGGGACTTGACGAGTTGAGTCATAGACTCGTCGAGTAGGACCGCGAATGCTGACTGGAATAATGAACGGACACCACAAGTCGGGAAGTGTGGACTCGACGAGTCCGCGCTGTGGATTGAAACCCTAATTCACGGGGTCTGTGCCCTATTTAAAGGCCTTTATGGCCTCCATTTGCAGATACGAGTCCAGAGAGAGATACCCTAGCGATTGTGAGCGAGTTGTGAGAGAGTTTTAGCCTTTTGATCATATTTCGGGTGATTTTGCAAAGGAGAAAGTGTTTCCAGCAAGAGGAGGTCAAGAGGATTGCATTTCAGGGGGTTTCCAGCTTGGATCTTCAAGCTTGAGGTAGCTATTCGATCCTATCCTTCTATTTTGATTAAGAGCATTGAATTTAGGGTTTTCTATACCCTTATATGGCTTGTTTAGATGAGTATAGTGTCCCATTGAGTGCTAAACTTTAGATCTGGACCTTTTGAGATCCAGAGAGCCTGAACCATGCTGCTTTTTGTGGTTTTATGGAGGAAATGGACATAGGTTGCCATGTTAGAAGACATTTTACCAAAATAAGCCTAAAGTGCCTTGCATGTGTACCAAGATTCGACCTTTACGTGTTTATTGGTCATGGATAACTCAGATCTATAGATTAGAGAAGCAGATCTGACCTTAGGAGGTCAGATGAGTGCTTTCATGGGAGGAACTCGCCGAGCCCATAAGGGACTCAACGAGTCGATTCGGGTTGCCCCGCGATTCGCGACCTGTGATAACTCGTTGAGTGTGGTGTCGACTCAACGAGTCGAGTGAGGACCCCAAATGAATAGGGCACGCATGAACTCGCCGATTCATGCGAGTGCACTCGACGAGTCTGGTCAAAGTTTGACCATTGACTTTTGTTGACTTTTAGGGTTTAGTCAGTGTTTGGACTTATGAGCCATTAGAGGGGTAGAATGGTCTTTTACCCTTCTTAGAGTACTTATAGTGAGGGGTTATCCTAGCCTTTAGATGTTGTATTAATTAGAGTAATTATTTATGTGAGTAGGCGGAGGCTAGTGCAGTATTTCAGAGTCTAAGGTTTACCGAATCATCCGAGGTGAGTCTTCTCACTATACTTTACCTAGAGTGGTAATTAGAGTTATGTGACAGAGTATATTGTATGATATGTGTTATCTATATGATTATGTGCTATATGTGATTCAGAGTTTACAGAGTTAGGATCGAATGGTCCACAGAGTTAGGACCAAAGGGTCCAAAGAGTTATGGGACTGGAGGGTCCCACTGAGACACGTTGACCAGAGGGTCATATAGAGTTATAGCCTCGAGTGGCTAATATGTGTTGCATGTGGTATTTTGGGGAACTCACTAATCATTTATGCTTACAGTGTTTGGTGTTATGTGTTTCAGGTACCAGTAAGGATCGCGGGATGGCACCGACATGATCAATACACACATGAGGAGTCTTTATACTTTATGATCTTGGGTTGTGTTATGGATTGATATGTGAAACGATGAGATTTTATAATATTTATGAATGAAAATATGTTTTTTTTAAAATGTGAAAAATTGTTTGTAAAATTCTGGTGTTACAAATTTGACCTGTCTTGTGTGTGTTTGAGTGTGTGTTAGTGAGACTTAAAGAAGAAGTAGTTAGAAGAAGGAGAATTAATCAAAGGAGGGCTTGTAAATCCAGATTTCTCACATCATTTCCAGCTTCATTGAGGTATAAAGCTTGGAACTTGTTCCTTATTTACTTAGATATAGTCCTTATGAAGTTTTAGTCCCATTTTGGTCATATGATGAGGTGTAGTGGATTCCTTTCACTACAGGAGTTAAGAGTTTCTTCTCATGATGTTTCTGAGGTCCTATGTCTATAAAGTTAGCATCTTGATTGTTGTGGATCAACCATGCATGAGTTTAGGTCTTTATGCTGGAAGTAGACTGCTAAAAGTGAGGTTTGGGTCCTTGGATCTCTAATTTCTCAGCCTCCAAAGCCCTTTCAGCCACATTTCGAACCCTGACCCCTTTATTTTGAAGAGATTTGACCCATCTTGTGTGCGTGTTAGTGTGTGTTGGTGAGACTTGAAGAAGAAGTAGTTAGAAGAAGGAGCATTAATCAAAGGAGGGCTTGTAAATCCAAATTTCTCATATCATTTCCGGCTTTATTGAGGTATAAAGCTTGGAACTTGCTCCTTATTTACTTAGATATAGTCCTTATGAAGTTTTGGTCCCATTTTGGTGATATGATGAGGTCTAGTGGATTCCTTTCACTACAGGATTTAGGTGTTGCTTCTCAAGATGTTTTTGAGGTCCTATTTCTATAAAGTTAGCATCTTGATTGTTATGGATAAACCATGCATGAGTTTAGGTCTTTATGGTGGAAGTAGATTGCTAAAAGTGAGGTTTGGGTCCTTTTGAGCCATGAAACGGCTCCAAGTTCATGACTTTATGGCTTAAGATGTTTTATAAGACTTGGATCTGAGTTTTGGGCTTTTGGTTGCATGTTTTAAGCACTTAATGGAAAAGTGCTTAATGGGCACGTACGTTGGGCGTGTGTATGTGTATGTTGCGCATATGGTGCCCGATCCACGATCTTGGCTCGCTTGGTAGTACACTGGACTTACCCCACTCGTACACAACGCATACTATGAGTCCTCATAGAACGTTGGGCGTAAGCCTAAGTATGCCAGCCATAATCAACCTTCGTTGACTTCGGTTGACTTTCTCGGTATGGGTCGTTTATGGGATAAAAGAGTGTTGGGCCTTATCATCCATTAGCCTTCTGATTTTGGGCCATGGCTAGGCCTTGGGCCTTATTAGAATTAGGCCAACGAGGGGTTTTGGGCCCAATTAGGAAGTTAGGCCTTAGTGGGCTTTGGTGCTTTTGGATTGGGCCTCGAATTTTGGCTCAAGTTAGGATGGGGTAAAATGGTCTTTTACACTAAGTGTTGGATAATTGGACTAGGATTCCATTTTTGGGTTATAACCCAATTATTGATTGGATATTATTTGGTGGTGATAGCACCAGGATTTTTCTAGATCAGCAGTCCGAGTATTTATTTGAGAGATTCAGCAAGTTGAGGTGAGTTTCCTCACTGTATTCGGCGGGTCGAAGGCACTAATGTCGGCCCATGGTTTATTATGATTAGGATGCTAGTTGTGTGTGTGACTCTACACGTATAATATATGTTATGTGTACTGGGCGGGCCTCGATGTCGGGCAGGTCCTGATGATTATCTTGAATGCTATTTATATTTGTGATTCTTGCATGTGTTTATGTGTTTGTATGTATATCGGGCAGGTCCCATTATTTACTAACATATCTATTACGAGCAGGGATCTATGCTGGGTGAGGCCCATTATGTGTTTCATAGGTATGGTATGTGGCATTTTGGGGAACTCACTAAGATTTGTGCTTATGGTTTGTAGTTTATGTTTCAGGTACTTTCGGATCCAAAGGGAAGAGCTCGGGGTGATCGCATCGCACATACCATGATGTTCCGTACTTTACTTTAATTTACTCTGATGTTGTCACACCCAAAAATTTCAAACCAATTTAAACTTTTTATACATATCAAGTTCATCAAAAACATTACAACCTTGTTTTCAAAATATTAGTTATCAGAGTTTTTCCCAGAAACCTAAATATAATAGGAGGAGCGGTATGATCACCCCTTCGCCTTGCCGCGATCCTCTGATGTACCTGAAATAATAAACTGAAACTGTAAGCCCGAAAGCTTAGTGAGTTACCCCCAAAATACCGATACACATACAGTCCACATAGCAATATCAACATTAGCATATCATATCAATAAAACAGAACAACAAGTAACGGGTCCACAACTCTACAGACTGGAATACCCCTGGGCCCACTGTGTTAGTCTGGAATGCCTACCGAGCCCTCAGCTCACATCTGGATTGCCACCAAGCCCTAAGTACGAGTCTGGAATGCCTACCAGGCCTTCAGCTCGTATCTGGATTGCCATCGAGCCCTCAGTACAAGTCTGGAATGCCTACCGGACCCTCAGCTCGTATCTGGAATGCTCCTGAGTCCTCAGTATGAGTCCGAAATGCCTACCGGGCCCTCAGCTCATATCTAGCATACTCCCGAGTCCTCAGTATGATTCTGGAATGCCTACCGGGCCCTCATCTGATATCTGGAATACTCAAGGGTTTGTTGGCTACCGCATGGAGCAGTACAACCTCAACCCAACCCACATAACATATAACATAACTACTGAGCATGCAATAATCATATAACATCACAGGTAGTCCTACATGTCTACCTAACTTGAATAACCACTAGCATGCAACACTAACTCATACTCAACATTTAACACTACTAGGATAGCATATCCAATGGGTCGGCCTTGGTGCCTTAGACCCCTTAGTATAGTGAGGATAACTCACCTCGAAGATGTCAGCTCGGTAAATAATCAAAGCTCTCCGATCACTTGTCAAAGACTCCACCACCTATTACCATAATATGACATGCTCATAAGTCCTTCACCTTATAAGGTGCTCCATAAACCACTAGTCAATCCCTGGTCATAGTCAAGGTCCCCAATCAAGGTCAATAGTATGTGTTGACCTTAACTCGCTTTGTACACATGGGTACTCGCCGAGTTTTCTGGAGCACATTCCAACTCGTCGAGTCATCGGAGTGACTCGTCGAGTTCCTTCGAATCTTCGATCAACCCTTAAGGCCACTCGTTGACTTCCCTCCTTGAACTCGACGGACATACATGAAAATGTGTCCTAGTTAAAACTCATCCGACTCGCTGAGTTGTTCTTCAACTCGTCGAGTGTTATGGGAATCTTCAACGGACTCGCCGAGTTATTCTTCCAACTCGCCGAGTTCATGACCATCTTCAAGTGATTCGCCGAGTCAACTGTGCGACTCGCCGAGTTCATTTATTCATTTTATCATGCACACAACTTTTAAGCCATGGCAAGGCCCCAAATTATAGATCCAACCTCCTTAGGCCTGCTTATCACGTAAAGTTGCAAACTTTACGTGCATGCAAGGCGCCAATGTCTCAAAAAGCCCAAACTATGCTTGAAATGGGTTTTTTTACACATAGGGAGGGACTCAAACTTACCAAAACGAATAACTTTATGGTCCCTTAATCCTTAGAGAGTTTAGATCTGAAGTTCCAACTTCAGATCTTGGCTTATACCCTAGAAAATGACTTTATAATCCAACTAAGAATCCTAATCTCCAACCAAGGAGGTCTAGAACGAAATAAAATGAGGATAATAGCTGGATACCTTCCCAAGAGATGACAAATGAAGTAGATCTGGATTTCCCCCAAGCTCCTTGCTTCAAACCACTTGCTTCCCAAGCTCTTTTCACCAAAATCCCCTTCCAAGGCTTCAAACACACAATACACATGCACACACACGTATTAGGGTTTGATAAGAGATTGCAAAGAGGCTGAAAGAGGCTTTTGTTCCCTGAAATAGGGTGCACCACACCAGGATTTAGGGTTTTAGCCGCCAGCTCCTACTCGCCGAGTCCAAACATGGACTCGTCGAGTGGTTCACTTAACTCACGATCCTTCCCACCGCTACTCGACAAGCAAATCCACCGACTCGTCGAGTAGGGCTTAACCCTAAAACTCGCATTTAGACAATACCTGAGAATTTGGGGTGTTACAACTCTCCCCCACTTGAACTAGACTTCACCGTCGAAGTCCGCAGGTATAAACAATGTCGGGTAATGCTAGCGCATCTCCGCCTCCGGTTCCCATGTCCACTCGGATCCCTTTCGATGTTCCCACTGTATCTTCACTAAAGGTATTTCCTTGTTCCGCAGAATCTTCTTCTTCCTTTCCAAAATGGCCACAGGCCCCTCCACATAGTTCAGGGGCTCATCGACCTGAATGTCATCCAATGATACCACTGCCTCCCGGTCCGTAATACATTTCCACAATTGCGAGACATGAAATGTGTTGTGGATCCGGCTAAGCTCCTCCGAAAGTTTTAGTCTATAAGCCACCCTGCCGACCCTGGAAATAATCCTGAACGGTCCAATGTAACGGGGACCCAATTTTCCCCTCTTCCTGAAGCGGATCACGCCCTTAAAGGGTGAGACCTTCAGAAGAACCATGTCACCCACCTGAAATTCCAGCTCAGATCGGCGTCGGTCGGCATAACTTTTCTGCCGACTCTGAGCTGTCTGCAGTCGCTGCCTGATCTGCTAGATCTTTTCTGTAGTCTGCATGACCACCTCTGTCCGACCCATCACCCTGTGACCCACCTCGCCCCAACAAACCAGGGAGTGAAACCTCCGCCCGTACAAAAGCTCGAATGGTAGGGAACCAAGACTACAATGATAGTTTTTGTTATAGGCGAACTCTGCAAGCGGTAGTTGAGAATCCCAACTCCCACCGAAGTCGATGACACATGCCCTCAGCATGTCCTCGAGGGTCTGAATAGTACGCTCGCTCTGCCTGTCTGTCTGCGGGTGGAAGGTTGTGCTGAAATGCAATCGTGTGCCCAGCTCCTCGTGAAACTTTTGCCAAAAGCGGGAGGTAAACCTGACATCCCGATAAGAGACAATGGAAACGGGAATCCCATGGCGAGACACGATCTCGCGAACATGCACCTTGGCCAGCTTCTCGGCCGACGAACTCTCCTGTATGGCCAAGAAATGGGCACTCTTGGTCAATCGATCCACGATGACCCAAATGGCATCAAACCCCTTCGCTGTCTTTGGCTGCTTTATGATTAAAGTCCATCGTGATCTGCTCCCATTTCCACATGGGAATCTTCAGGGGCTGCAGCTTGCCATGCGGCCACTGATGCTCGACCTTGACCATCCTACAGGTCAAGCACCTCTCGACGTACCAAGCAATTTCGCGCTTCATACACGGCCACCAATAGTTCAAACTAAAATCCTGGTACATCTTGGTGGCCCCCGGGTGAATAGAGAAGTGAGACTTATGGGCCTCCTCCATAACCATCTACCTAACCCCTCCAGACATCGGGACCCAAACCTGACCACATCGGTTCAGTAATCCCCGACTGTCCTGCACGAACCTGGTGTTCTCACCCTTGATCCTTTCCAGCTTTAAATTTTCTGAGCGCATGCCCTCTATCTGGGTATCTCTGATCAAACTCATAAGCGGGGAATCCACTGCAATCCTCATACATGTTGCGGGGGTGGAAGACCCAGCCGACTTGCGGCTCAAAGCATCCGCAACCACATTCGCTTTACCAGGGTGGTAAAGGATCTCACAATCGTAGTCCTTGACTACGTCCAGCCACCTGCGCTGCCTCATGTTCAGGTTCGGCTGATCCATGATATGTCTCAAGCTCTTGTGATCCGTATAAATGGTACATCGGACCCCATAAAGGTAATGTCTCCATATCTTGAGGGTGATCACCACCGCCCCCAGCTCCAGGTCATGCGTAGGGTATCTCGTCTCATGCGGCTTCAGCTGCCGCGATGCGTAGGCTATCACTCATCCTCTCTGCATGAGGATCGCCCCTAGACCTATGATAGATGCATCACAGAATACCACAAAATCTTCAACCCCCTCCGGGAGTGTCAAGACTGGTGCCTCACACAAACGTTGATGGAGGGTCTCAAACGCCCTCTGCTGCTCGGGGCCCCACCGGAAAATCCACCCCTTTCCTTGTCAGATGAGTGAGGGGTACTGCAATCTTGGAGAAATCCCGGATGAATCTCCGGTAGTATCCTGCTAATCCCAGAAAGCTCCTATTATATGTGGGAGACTTCAGAACCTCCCACTGCATAACCGCCTCGATCTTGGCCAGATCGACCAAAATCCCTTCCTTGTTAACGAGATGCCCGAGGAACTAGACCTCTCGTAACCAAAACTCACACTTCGAGAACTTGGCATACAGCCGTTCCTGCCTCAAAACTCCCAGCAGCTCTCGTAAATGCTCCTCATGCTACTCTCGGGTCTTGGAATACACAAAAATATCATCTACAAACACTATGACAGAGCGGTCAAGCATCAGTCTGCAGACCCAATTCATCAGATCCATAAATACTGCTGGCATGTTGGTGTGTCCAAACGGCATCACCACGAACTCATAATGTTCATAACGAGTTCGGAATGCGGTTTTCTCCACGTCTTCCTCTCGGACCCTGACCTGGTGATACCCATATATCAAATCTATCTTGGAAAACCAAGATGCGCCCTGCAACTGATCGAAGAGATCATCTATCCTTGGGAGTGGGTAACGGTTTTTTTCTATTAGCTTGTTCAACTCTCGGTAATCCATTCACATCCGGTGCGAACCGTCCTTCTTCCGGACAAAGAGAATCGGCGCTCCCCATGGAGATCTGCTAGGTCGGATGAACTGTTTGCCCAACAGTTCCTGTAGTTGTGATGACAGCTCCTGCATCTCTGGTGGCGCTAACTGGTACAGCGCCTTACTGATAAGGGCCGCACCTGGCACCAGGTCGATCCTGAACTCGACCTGCCTCTCCGGAGGTATCCCTGGCAACTCCTTCGGAAACAAATCTGCAAATTCCCTGACCACTGGTACATCGGAAACCAATTTCTGGTCCCCGACTCGCATATCTACCACGTACGCTTGATAACTCGTACACCCATGCTGAATGTAATGCCGAGCTTTGGCAGCTGAAAAAAAACCTGAGCCTACTCTGGTTCCCTCCCCATATATAATCAGTTCTCCCCCACTTGGGGTTCGAATTACCACTCGCTGGCCCTCGCAATCAATCATAGCACCGAACTTACTGAGCCAATCCATGGCCACAATCACGCACACCTCCCCCATGAGAATCGGGATTAAGTCTATCGGGAAAGACACCCCGAAAATCTCCAAGTCACATCCTCGATAAACTGAAGAAGCGGAAACCCCATGTTCATTGGCGATAGATAATCGTAACGGACACTCCAACTCGCCGGAACTCCCTACTAAAAGACTGTGACACGAAAAATCGACTCGCCCCCGAGTTAAATAAGACCAAAGTGGGAAAAGAGTTCACCAAAGACGTACCTAATCACAGGTACAACAGATAAGCATATAACAGATAAATAAAACAAGATGAGGATAGAAACATACCAGCAACCACATCTAGTGCTGCTCTGGCCTCCTCCGCCGTAAGCTGGAAACACAACCCTAAGCCTTTGGAGGCTCTACCCTGACTGGTCTCCTATCTGTGGTCCTCAAGGTAGCCGGTGCTGCAGCCTGCACCGACTTGGCGACAAGTAGTGGGAAGTTGGCCTTCATGTGGCTGACCTGGTTGCAGTGATAACATAGCCTCATACCACGGACTGGGGCAGCCTGGCGACAATCCTTCGCGTAATGCTCCTCCTTGCCACACTTCTGGCACCCACTACCAGCACGACATACACCAGAATGTCCCTTGCCACACTTCCCACAAGTGCGGCCCTACTGACCCCCGGTCCTAGCATCAACGGTCTTAGGCCGCTTCGGTGCCGGCTGTGACAGTACCGAGGCCGGCCGCTGCTCCCTTAGCTGCAGCTCAATCTCTAACTCTCGCCGTCTGGAGACATCCTGCAACTCCAGAAGAGTATCACACTGCTGGGTAGCTACAAACTGACGGATATCAGTCTTAAGCATACTCAAATAATGGGTCATCTAAGATTGCTTGGAAGCAAAATCTAGGCAGAACATTGCCCGCTCAGTGAACATAAAGGTGATCTCCGTCACCGACTCTCCATTGTAACAGCCCAGAATCTCAGGTATTGTTAAAATTATGTTTTTGGGTTGTTTTAAGAGGGGACTCGGCGAGTTGGAGCCTAGACTCGCCGAGTAGGATCGCAGACCTGGTCGCGGGTTCGCGACTGGACTCGACGAGTCCAGATATGGACTCGGCGAGTCTGCGCTGTTTAGCGAAAACCCTAACCGTTCAGGTTTGGGACGTATAAAAGGGACTTATTGGCCGTCATTGTTCATTTTAGCCTTCTGAGAGGAACCCTAAATCGATTGTGTGCATCTGGAGCAAGGTTAAAGGCCATTGGTGATTTTGAAGGAGTTGTTGTACAAGGAAGAGAAGGGCTTGGCTAAAGGAACAGCAAGGGAGTCACGTTCTGAGGATTGGGGACACAGAGAGTACATCATCCAGGTAAGAATTCGTGTATACTCTGCTATGGTGATGTGTTTAGAGAATTAGGGTTTATGGAACCCTTTTGTGGCTAGATTGAATGTTACCCTAGTCCCCCAAACGATTGTAACCCCGTATTGGGACCTTTGGAGGTCCAGAATGTCCCATGCCTGTGCATTTCGGGAATTGATGAAGGTTTTGGATTGGAATCCTTATGCCTTAGGTCAATATGTAAATTATAAGTCTTGGGGTGTATCATGAGCACCGAAATGAGGACCTTACGTGATGGACCAGTCTAGGAAGGCCAGACCTATGAATGGTCGGAGCAGTTCTGACCTTAGGAAGCAGTTTGAGCGGTTGCATGGCATGGACTCGCCGAGTCCGATGAACAGACTCGGCGAGTAGCTTGAAGAATAACTGGGACTCGTCGAGTTGTTCTTCAGACTCGGCGAGTTGAGTCGGGGTGGCCCCGCGATTCTTCCAGAAGTAACTCGTCGGGTCAAGGAGGATACTCGACGAGTAGAAGGGGAATCTTAGAGGATTGGAGGACGTCTAGACTCGCTGAGTCGCCATGGCACTCGCCGAGTCCGGTCGAGTTGACCGTTGACCAGAGTTGACCTATGTGTGACTTCTTAGGGTCAGTTAACTTAGAAGATAAAAGTGTTAATAAGAGATATATGATGTTATAGGGAGTTTTTAGCTCGGCGGATCGAGCACGAGTGATTTCAGGATTTGCTAGCTTTCAGTATCCACGAGGTGAGTCTTCTCACTATACTGTACCCGGAAGGGTTTGACTGTGTGACCGGAAGGTCGGATATGATATGTGATATACGTGCTATATGTGGTAAGTTAATTGTTATGCGTGCTAGGTATGTTTATGTGGGCCGGAAGGCGATTATGTTATGGGCCGGAAGGCGTTGTGTTGTGGACCGGAAGGTCAGGGCCTGGAAAGGCGTATGTGCGTAAGTTGTATATTGGGGAACTCACTAAGCATTTATGCTTACAGTTGTTATGTATGTGTTTCAGGTACTAGCGAGGACCGTGGGAAGGCACCGGTGTGATGTGTACACACTGATTGATGTTTTGAGATCTTGGGAATTCTATGAATTGTATTTTGACATAACACTTGGAATAATTATGCTTTGTTTGAATGAAAATACTTTATTTTTGAAATGAAAATTTTGTTTGAAAATTTGCGTTGTTACAATTGGTATCAGAGCCTTGGTTTGAGGGATTCGGGTGCACCTTCGGGCGTAACTGAACTCAAACCGAGGATTTGAGGAAAACTTTTAAAAAAATAAAGGCATAAACTTTTATAAATGATTTTGTGGTAAACAAGAAAGAAGCAGTGTGTACGATCAGTCAGCGCCCGAACGGTAAAGATCCCCAAAATACCTTACAATGTTATGTTATGAGATGAGTTATGATATGAATTGTTATGCATGCTAGAAGACTAGGTATTCATGATAGGACTAGAGTGGCCTGATTTGTGATGCCTTAGTCTAGGGAGTTTGTCGATGTGAGATGCTTGATAGCGTGCAGGTAGATAGTGCATATCAAAAGTAGAGTACTCACTATCCGGGGTTTGGGGAGGAAGATTTGGGACGAATACTGATACGGTGTGGTCGGTAGTATTGGGCCCGTACTACCGAAGACACCGGGTCAGTGGGATACCCAAGTAAGAATCCCTGGATATCGGAGACTGAGTAGGGTTGCGTTATCGAGTGCAATTGTACTTGATGGAGTCTCTGATAGTTTTATGTTGTATTTCAGAGACATCATGGTTAGACCACGCCACGGGGCGAGTTCGAGCGGTGTGAGTGACGAGGAGATTCGGCAGATGATTCATGAGGAGGTAGCTGCAGCGATCCGGGCTGAGATCCCGGAGATGTTTGGGTCTACTAAGACCACCCTGATGGAGACGTTTGAGGAGCGGTACGCCGCACTGACAGAAGCTACAGCCGCTGCTGCTACCGCAGCTGTGGCCGCTGCCAGGCCACAGGGGGGTGACTCGTTGCTGTTCCAGGAGTTCAGCAACACGAAGCCACCTGAGTTCGATGGGACACAGGATCCGATTGCTGCGATGAGGTGGATCGCAGACATAGAGGGGTGCTTCTACACTTGTTCATGCCCGGAGCACCTGAGGGTACGGTTCACTTTGAACCAGCTCCGTCTGGGAGCGAAGGATTGGTGGAAGTTCGTGACGGCGAACTTCACTTTGGCAGAGATTACAGCAGTGACATGGGAGGGGTTTACTGCTATGTTTAGGGACAAGTACGTTCCCCCGGTGGAGAGGGAACGATTGGTTTAGGAGTTCTTAACCCTCAAGCAGGGTACTGATTCTGTTGCGGTGATCACGCGGAAGTTTCATGAGAGGGCGATGTTCTGCCCCGAGCTGGTGCCCACAGAGCAGGCTCGGATGAGCCGGTACTTGGGTATTTTGAGGAGGGATATCCGGGAGTTTGTGTCAAACTCCACCTATCATACCTTTGCTGAGCTTCAGGTGAATGCCAGGAAGCGCGAGATCGAGTTGGAGACCCAAGCCAGGGAGGAGGCCGAGTCTCAGCAGGTGGACCGGCGGCCGGCTCAGTCTCAGCCGGCAGCCAAGCGGACCAAGTCCGCCGATTCGAGGACGGGAGGTCCGAAGGGCCGCACTTGCGGAAAGTGCGGCAAGGGTCACGATGGGACGTGTCGAGCTGGTGCTTGCTACAAGTGTGGCAAGGAGGGACACATCGCTAGGGATTGCCCCAAGGGGTTTATGGTTTGCTTTCATTACAACCAGACAGGCCATCGGAAGGCCGAGTGCCCTCAGCTTCGTCAGGGATCTGCACCTACTGCCAGGGCTACTGAGACTCGACCGGTGAAGGTCGAGACCCCGACGGCTCATGGGAGAGCCTTTCAGCTGACTGCGGAGGAGGTCCGCGCTGCGCCCGATGTTGTGGTAGGTATGCTGTAATTCATGTATTTATTTTAAAGTCGAGATGTTATGCTTATGTTATTATATGCGTAGGTACTTTCCTTGTGAACTCTGTGCCTGCTCTAGTGTTATTTGACTCGGGTGCGAGTAGGTCCTTTGTATCCTTAGCTTTTAGTCAGCATATCAGCGTTAGTCGTGAGTCGTTGAGTTGGCCTCTGAGAGTTTCTATAGCTGACGAGAGAGTGGTTTGTGCCACGGAGGTTCTCCGGGGATGCGTGCTAGAGATTTTCGGGGTTGAGTTCCCAATTGACCTGATTCCTATTGCGATGGGTGATGTCTGTGTCATCGTGGGCATGGACTGGTTGAGCCGATTCGGCGCTGTCATCGACTGTGAGCGTCAGCTGGTGACTATACGAGACCATAGTGGGGGAGTTCTTTCGGTGTACGGCGAGGGTACCCGTTCGGGATCAGCTTTTTGTTCGGCCGTTAGGGCGAGGCAGTGGCTACAGCAGGGCTATAAGGGTTTTGTGGCGTATGTGATGGATACGCGGGAGGTTTCCGAGAGACCGAGGTCAGTGGAGGAGGTCCCAGTGGTGCGTGAGTTTCCAGATGTTTTCCCCGAGGAGCTGCCGGGAGTACCTCCTGTGAGGCAAGTAGAGTTTGGTATCGATCTGGTTCCGGGGGCCGCGCCTATTGCTAAGGTGCCTTATCGTCTTGCACCTCCAGAGATGCAAGAGTTGTCCTCGCAGCTCCAGGAGTTGCTGGGGAAGGGATTCATTCGGCCGAGCAGCTCGCCGTGGGGAGCACCTATTCTGTTCGTCAAGAAGAAGGATGGTTCACACCGGATGTGCATTGATTACCGGGAGTTGAACAAGTTGACGGTCAAGAACCGTTACCCGTTACCGAGGATCGATGATTTATTCGATCAGTTGCAAGGAGCATCTTGGTTTTCCAAGATCGATCTGAGGTCAGGGTACCATCAGGTGAGAGTGCGGGATGAGGACGTCCAGAAGACAGCGTTTAGGACGCGATATGGGCATTATGAGTTTGTGGTGATGCCTTTCGGGCTCACCAATGCCCCGGCTGTGTTCATGGATCTCATGAATAGGGTATGTAGGCCGATGTTGGATCGGTCAGTGATTGTATTTATCGACGACATCCTAGTGTATTCGAGATCTAGAGAGCAGCATGAGGAGCATTTGAGGGAGGTCCTTGAGGTATTGAGGTCGGAGAAGCTTTATGCAAAGTTCTCCAAATGTGACTTCTGGTTGCGGGAGGTCCAATTTCTAGGACATGTTGTTAATCAGGAAGGGATATTGGTCGATCCGGCCAAGGTTGAGGCTGTGATGAGTTGGGAGGTGCCGAAGTCACCCTCTGAGATCAGGAGTTTCCTTGGGTTGGCAGGGTACTATCGGAGATTTATTAAGGATTTCTCCAAGATCGCAGTGCCGCTCACCAGATTGACCCGGAAGGGTGTTGCATTCTCATGGGGACCCGAGCAGCAGACTTCCTTTGAGACACTTCGCCAGAGGTTGTGCGAAGCCCCGGTATTAGCTCTCCCGGAAGGGATGGAAGATTTTGTTGTATATTGCGACGCATCGATTTCGGGACTGGGTGCAGTGTTGATGCAGAGGGGTCATGTGATAGCTTATGCGTCGAGGCAGCTGAAGCCTCATGAGGCGAGATATCCCACGCATGATTTAGAGTTGGGGGCAGTAGTGTTCGCTCTCAAGATTTGGCGTCACTACCTGTATGGGGTTCGATGTACGATATACACGGACCATAAGAGCTTGAAGTATTTGATGGATCAGCCCAACCTAAATATGCGTCAGAGGAGGTGGTTGGATGTGGTCAAGGATTATGATTGTGAGATCATGTACCACCCGGGCAAGGCTAATGTGGTAGCCGATGCATTGAGCCGCAGGGCGGAGAGCACTCCATTGCGAGATGTATGTTTGAGACTGACTGTGATGACTCCAGTATTGGATGCTATTCGTGGGGCACAGGCCGAGGCTATGAGACCAGAGATGCAGAAGAAAGAGCGGGTCGTTGGGTTAATTTCAGAGTTCGTTAAGGATGGACGAGGGCTTCTGACGTTTCAGGGTCGGATTTGGGTACCGTTCGTGGGCGGTACACGTATTACTTTGATGGAAGAGGCTCATAGATCGAAATTCTCGATCCATCCCGGTGCTACGAAGATGTATTTGGATTTGCGGAAAGAGTATTGGTGGCCCTGTATGAAGAGGGACGTCGCATGGTTCGTTGAGAGGTGCTTGACCTACCGTAGGGTTAAGGCCGAGCACCATAGACCGTATGGCAAGTTACAGCCATTGGAGATTCCTGAGTGGAAGTGGGAACAGATCACTATGGATTTCTTCACCAAATTGCCGAGAACTGCCAGGGGAGTTGATGCAATTTGGGTGATTGTGGATAGGTTGACGAAGAGTGCACACTTCCTTGCCATCAGCGAGAGTTCTTCAGCAGAGAAGTTGGCGGAGATATATGTGAGAGAAGTAGTATCTCGGCATGGAGTGCCGATCTCGATTGTTTCAGACCGTGATGTGCGCTTCACTTCCAGGTTCTGGAAGAAATTCTATGAGGAGCTGGGTACTAAGTTGCATTTTAGTACCGCATACCATCCCCAGACAGACGGTCAGAGCGAGCGGACGATTCAGACGCTGGAGGACATGCTTCGAGTGTGTGTGTTAGACTTCGGGGGTAGCTGGGATGCGTATTTACCCTTGGTAGAGTTTTCCTACAACAACAGCCATCATTCGAGCATTGGTATGCCACCTTTTGAGCTGTTGTATGGTAGAAGGTGTCGGACCCCCATTTGCTGGGGAGAGATGGGACAGAGAGTGATGGGCAACACAGAGATCATGCTTCAGACGACAGAGCAGATTCAGCAGGTTAGACAGAGGTTATTGACCGCCCAGAGCCGACAGAAGAGTTATGCAGATAGGCGCCGATCCGAGCTTGAGTTTCAAGTCGGCGACTTCGTTCTCCTGAAGGTCTCTCCTTGGAAAGGAGTGATTCGATTCAGGAAGAGGGGCAAGTTGGGGCCCCGGTATATTGGGCCATTTCGTGTGATTGCAAGGATAGGCCGGGTAGCCTATCGTTTGGAGTTGCCAGCGGAGTTGGGGCAGATCCACGACACTTTTCATGTGTCGCAATTAAGGAAGTGCATAGCCGATGAGTCGGCAGTGGTCCCATTAGAGGATATTCAGGTGGATGCGAGCCTGAATTATGCTGAGAGACCAGTGGCCATCAGGGATCAGAAGATCAAGGTTCTGAGGAACAAGGAGGTACCTCTGGTGTTGGTTCAGTGGCAACACCGGAAGGGATCGGAAATGACTTGGGAGCCGGAACGTGAGATGCGGGAGCAGCATCCGGAACGATTTTCAGAGTGAGACTTCGAGGGCGAAGTCTAATCCTAGTGGGGGAGAATTGTAACAGCCCGGAATCTCAGGTATTGTTAAAATTATGTTTTTGGGGTGTTTTAAGAGGGGACTCGGCGAGTTGGAGCCTAGACTCACCGAGTAGGATCGCAGAGCTGGTCGCGGGTTCGCGACTGGACTCGACGAGTCCAGATATGGACTCGGCGAGTCTGCGCTGTTTAGCGAAAACCCTAACCGTTCAGGTTTGGGACGTATAAAAGGGACTTATTGGCCGTCATTGTTCATTTTAGCCTTCTGAGAGGAACCCTAAATCGATTGTGTGCATCTGAGCAAGGTTAAAGGCCATTGGTGATTTTGAAGGAGTTGTTGTACAAGGAAGAAAAGGGCTTGGCTAAAGGAACAGCAAGGGAGTCACGTTCTGAGGATTGGGGACACAGAGAGTACATCATCCAGGTAAGAATTCGAGTATACTCTGCTATGGTGATGTGTTTAGAGAATTAGGGTTTATGGAACCCTTTTGTGGCTAGATTGAATGTTACCCTAGTCCCCCAAACATTTGTAACCCCGTATTGGGACCTTTGGAGGTCCAGAATGTCCCATGCCAGTGCATTTCGGGAATTGATGAAGGTTTTGGATTGGAATCCTTATGCCTTAGGTCAATATGTAAATTATAAGTCTTGGGGTGTATCATGAGCACCGAAATGAGGACCTTACGTGATGGACCAGTCTAGGAAGGCCAGACCTATGAATGGTCGGAGCAGTTCTGACCTTAGGAAGCAGTTTGAGCGGTTGCATGGCATGGACTCGCCGAGTCCGATGAACAGACTCGGCGAGTAGCTTGAAGAATAACTGGGACTCGTCGAGTTGTTCTTCAGACTCGACGATTCTTCCAGAAGTAACTCGTCGGGTCAAGGAGGATACTCGACGAGTAGAAGGGGAATCTTAGAGGATTGGAGGACATCTAGACTCGCCGAGTCTCCATGGCACTCGCCGAGTCCGGTCGAGTTGATCGTTGACCAGAGTTGACCTATGTGTGACTTCTTAGGGTCAGTTAACTTAGAAGATAAAAGTGTTAATAAGAGATATATGATGTTATAGGGAGTTTGTAGCTCGGCGGTTCGAGCACGAGTGATTTCAGGATTTGCTAGCTTTCAGTATCCACGAGGTGACTCTTCTCACTATACTGTACTCGGAAGGGTTTGACTGTGTGACCGGAAGGTCGGATATGATATGTGATATACGTGCTATATGTGGTAAGTTAATTGTTATGCGTGCTAGGTATGTTTATGTGGGCCGGAAGGCGATTATGTTATGGGCCGGAAGGCGTTGTGTTGTGGACCGGAAGGTCAGGGCCTGGAAAGGCGTATGTGCGTAAGTTGTATATTGGGGAACTCACTAAGCATTTATGCTTACAGTTGTTACGTATGTGTTTCAGGTACTAGCGAGGACCGTGGGAAGGCGCCGGCGTGATGTGTACACACTGATTGATGTTTTGAGATCTTGGGAATTCTATGAATTGTATTTTGACATAACACTTGGAATAATTATGCTTTGTTTGAATGAAAATACTTTATTTTTGAAATGAAAAATTTGTTTGAAAATTTGCGTTGTTACAATTGGTATCAGAGCCTTGGTTTGAGGGATTCGGGTGCACCTTCGGGCGTAACTGAACTCAAACCGAGGATTTGAGGAAAACTTTTAAAAAAATAAAGGCATAAACTTTTATAAATGATTTTGTGGTAAACAAGAAAGAAGCAGTGTGTACGATCAGTCAGCGCCTGAACGGTAAAGATCCCCAAATTACCTTACAATGTTATGTTATGAGATGAGTTATGATATGAATTGTTATGCATGCTTGAAGACTAGGTATTCATGATAGGACTAGAGTGGCCTGATTTGTGATGCCTTAGTCTAGGGAGTTTGTCGATGTGAGATGCTTGATAGCGTGCAGGTAGATAGTGCATATCAAAAGTAGAGTACTCACTATCCGGGGTTTGGGGAGGAAGATTTGGGACGAATGCTGATACGGTGTGGTCGGTAGTATTGGGCCCGTACTACCGAAGACACCGGGTCAGTGGGATACCCAAGTAAGAATCCCTGGATATCGGAGACTGAGTAGGGTTGCGTTATCGAGTGCGATTGTACTTGATGGAGTCTCTGATAGTTTTATGTTGTATTTCAGAGACATCATGGTTAGACCACGCCACGGGGCGAGTTCGAGCGGTGTGAGTGACGAGGAGATTCGGCAGATGATTCATGAGGAGGTAGCTGCAGCAATCCGGGCTGAGATCCCGGAGATGTTTGGGTCTATTAAGACCACCCTGATGGAGACGTTTGAGGAGCGGTACGCCGCACTGACAGAAGCTGCAGCCGTTGCAGCTACCGCAGCTGTGGCCGCTGCCAGGCCACAGGGGGGTGACTCGTTGCTGTTCCGGGAGTTCAGCAACACGAAGCCACCTGAGTTCGATGGGACACAGGATCCGATTGCTGCGATGAGGTGGATCGCGGATATAGAGGGGTGCTTCTACACTTGTTCATGCCCGGAGCACCTAAGGGTACGGTTCGCGTTGAACCAGCTCCGTCTGGGAGCGAAGGATTGGTGGAAGTTCGTGACGGCAAATTTCACTTTGGCAGAGATTACAGCAGTGACATGGGAGGGGTTTACTGCTATGTTCAGGGATGAGTACGTTCCCCCAGTGGAGAGGGAACGATTGGTTCAGGAGTTCTTAACCCTCAAGCAGGGTACTGATTCTGTTGCGGTGATCACGCGGAAGTTTCATGAGAGGGCGATGTTCTGCCCCGAGCTGGTGCCCACAGAGCAGGCTCGGATGAGCCGGTACTTGGGTATTTTGAGGAGGGATATCCGGGAGTTTGTGTCAAACTCCACCTATCATACCTTTGCTGAGCTTCAGGCGAATGCCAGGAAGCGCGAGATCGAGTTGAAGACCCAGGCCAGGGAGGAGGCCGAGTCTCAGCAGGTGGACCGGCGGCCGGCTCAGTCTCAGCCGGCAGCCAAGCGGACCAAGTCCGCCGATTCGAGGACGGGAGGTCCGAAGGGCCGCACTTGCGGAAAGTGCGGCAAGGGTCACGGTGGGGCTTGTCGAGCTGGTGCTTGCTACAAGTGTGGCAAGGAGGGACACATCGCTAGGGATTGCCCCAAGGGGTTTATGGTTTGCTTTCATTGCAACCAGACAGGCCATCGGAAGGCCGAGTGCCCTCAGCTTCGTCAGGGATCTGCACCTACTGCCAGGGCTACTGAGACTCGACCGGTGAAGGTCGAGGCCCCGAGGGCTCATGGGAGAGCCTTTCAGCTGACTGCGGAGGAGGTCCGCGCTGCGCCCGATGTTGTGGCAGGTATGCTGTAATTCATGTATTTATTTTAAAATCGAGATGTTATGCTTATGTTATTATATGCGTAGGTACTTTCCTTGTGAACTATGTGCCTGCTCTAGTGTTATTTGACTCGGGTGCGAGTAGGTCCTTTGTATCCTTAGCTTTTAGTCAGCATATCAGTGTTAGTCGTGAGTCGTTGAGTCGGCCTCTGAGAGTTTCTATAGCTGACGAGAGAGTGGTTTGTGCCACGGAGGTTCTCCGGGGATGCGTGCTAGAGATTTTCGGGGTTGATTTCCCAATTGACCTGATTCCTATTGCGATGGGTGATGTCTGTGTCATCGTGGGCATGGACTGGTTGAGCCGATTCGGCGCTGTCATCGACTGTGAGCGTCAGCTGGTGACTATACGAGACCATAGTGGGGGAGTTCTTTCGGTGTACGGCGAGGGTACCTGTTCGGGATCAGCTTTTTGTTCGGCCGTTAGGGCGAGGCAGTGGCTACAGCAGGGCTGTAAGGGTTTTGTGGCGTATGTGATGGATACGCGGGAGGTTTCCGAGAGACCGAGGTCAGTGGAGGAGGTCCCAGTGGTGCGTGAGTTTCCAGATGTTTTCCCCGAGGAGCTGCCGGGAGTACCTCCTGTGAGGCAAGTAGAGTTTGGTATCGATCTGGTTCCGGGGGCCGCGCCTATTGCTAAGGTGCCTTATCGTCTTGCACCTCCAGAGATGCAAGAGTTGTCCTCGCAGCTCCAGGAGTTGCTGGGGAAGGGATTCATTCGGCCGAGCAGCTCGCCGTGGGGAGCACCTATTCTGTTCGTCAAGAAGAAGGATGGTTCACACCGGATGTGCATTGATTACCGGGAGTTGAACAAGTTGACGGTCAAGAACCGTTACCCGTTACTGAGGATCGATGATTTATTCGATCAGTTGCAAGGAGCATCTTGGTTTTCCAAGATCGATCTGAGGTCAGGGTACCATCAGGTGAGAGTGCGGGATGAGGACGTCCAGAAGACATCGTTTAGGACGCGATATGGGCATTATGAGTTTGTGGTGATGCCTTTCGGGCTCACCAATGCCCCGGCTGTGTTAATGGATCACATGAACAGGGTATGCAGGCCGATGTTGGATCGGTCAGTGATTGTATTTATCGACGACATCCTAGTGTATTCGAGATCTAGAGAGCAACATGAGGAGCATTTGAGGGAGGTCCTTGAGGTATTGAGGTCGGAGAAGCTTTATGCAAAGTTCTCAAAATGTGACTTCTGGTTGCGGGAGGTCCAATTTCTAGGATATGTTGTTAATCAGGAAGGGATATTGGTCGATCCGGCCAAGGTTGAGGCTGTGATAAGTTGGGAGGTGCCGAAGTCACCCTCTGAGATCAGGAGTTTCCTTGGGTTGGCAGGGTACTATCGGAGATTTATTAAGGATTTCTCCAAGATCGCAGTGCCGCTCACCAGATTGACCCGGAAGGGTGTTGCATTCTCATGGGGACCCGAGCAGCAGACTTCCTTTGAGACACTTCGCCAGAGGTTGTGCGAAGCCCCGGTATTAGCTCTCTCGGAAGGGATGGAAGATTTTGTTGTATATTGCGACGCATCGATTTCGGGACTGGGTGCAATGTTGATGTAGAGGGGTCATGTGATAGCTTATGCGTCGAGGCAGCTGAAGCCTCATGAGGCGAGATATCCCACGCATGATTTAGAGTTGGGGGCAGTAGTGTTCGCTCTCAAGATTTGGCGTCACTACCTGTATGGGGTTCGATGTACGATATACACGGACCATAAGAGCTTGAAGTATTTGATGGATCAGCCCAACCTAAATATGCGTCAGAGGAGGTGGTTGGATGTGGTCAAGGATTATGATTGTGAGATCCTGTACCACCCGGGCAAGGCTAATGTGGTAGCCGATGCATTGAGCCGCAGGGCGGAGAGCACTCCATTGCGAGATGTATGTTTGAGACTGACTGTGATGACTCCAGTATTGGATGCTATTCGTGGGGCACAGGCCGAGGCTGTGAGACCAGAGATGCAGAAGAAAGAGCGGGTCGTTGGGTTAATTTCAGAGTTCGTTAAGGATGGACGAGGGCTTCTGACGTTTCAGGGTCGGATTTGGGTACCGTTCGTGGGCGGTACGCGTATTACTTTGATGGAAGAGGCTCATAGATCGAAATTCTCGATCCATCCCGGTGCTACGAAGATGTATTTGGATTTGCGGAAAGAGTATTAGTGGCCCTGTATGAAGAGGGACGTCGCATGGTTCGTTGAGAGGTGCTTGACCTGCCGTAGGGTTAAGGCCGAGCACCAGAGACCGTATGGCAAGTTACAGCCATTGGAGATTACTGAGTGGAAGTGGGAACAGATCACTATGGATTTCATCACCAAATTGCCGAGAACTGCCAGGGGAGTTGATGCAATTTGGGTGATTGTGGATAGGTTGACGAAGAGTGCACACTTCCTTGCCATCAGCGAGAGTTCTTCAGCAGAGAAGTTGGCGGAGATATATGTGAGAGAAGTAGTATCTCGGCATGGAGTGCCGATCTCGATTGTTTCAGACCGTGATGTGCGCTTCACTTCCAGGTTCTGGAAGAAATTCCATGAGGAGCTGGGTACTAAGTTGCATTTTAGTACAGCATACCATCCCCAGACAGACGGTCAGAGCGAGCGGACGATTCAGACGCTGGAGGACATGCTTCGAGTGTGTGTGTTAGACTTCGGGGGTAGCTGGGATGCGTATTTACCCTTGGCAGAGTTTTCCTACAACAACAGCCATCATTCGAGCATTGGTATGCCACCTTTTGAGCTGTTGTATGGTAGAAGGTGTCGGACCCCCATTTGCTGGGGAGAGATGGGACAGAGAGTGATGGGCAGCACAGAGATCATGCTTCAGACGACAGAGCAGATTCAGCAGGTTAGACAGAGGTTATTGACCGCCCAGAGCCGACAGAAGAGTTATGCAGATAGGCGTCGATCCGAGCTTGAGTTTCAAGTCAGCGACTTCGTTCTCCTGAAGGTCTCTCCTTGGAAAGGAGTGATTCGATTCAGGAAGAGGGGCAAGTTGGGGCCCCGGTATATTGGGCCATTTCGTGTGATTGCAAGGATAGGCCGGGTAGCCTATCGTTTGGAGTTGCCAGTGGAGTTGGGGCAGATCCACGACACTTTTCATGTGTCGCAATTGAGGAAGTGCATAGCCGATGAGTCGGCAGTGGTCCCATTAGAGGATATTCAGGTGGATGCGAGCCTGAATTATGCTGAGAGACCAGTGGCCATCAGGGATCGGAAGATCAAGGTTCTGAGGAACAAGGAGGTACCTCTGGTGTTGGTTCAGTGGCAATACCGGAAGGGATCGGAAATGACTTGGGAGCCGGAACGTGAGATGCGGGAGCAGCATCCGGAACTATTTTCAGAGTGAGACTTCGAGGGCGAAGTCTAATCCTAGTGGGGGAGAATTGTAACAGCCTGGAATCTCATGTATTGTTAAAATTATGTTTTTGGGGTGTTTTAAGAGGGGACTCGGCGAGTTGGAGCCTAGACTCGCCGAGTAGGATCGCAGACCTGGTCGCGGGTTTGTAACTGGACTCGACGAGTCCAGATATGGACTCGGCGAGTCTGCGCTGTTTAGCGAAAACCCTAACCGTTCAGGTTTGGGACGTATAAAAGGGAATTATTGGCCGTCATTGTTCATTTTAGCCTTCTAAGAGGAACCCTAAATCGATTGTGTGCATCTGGAGCAAGGTTAAAGGCCATTGGTGATTTTGAAGGAGTTGTTGTTCAAGGAAGAGAAGGGCTTGGCTAAAGGAACAGCAAGGGAGTCACGTTCTGAGGATTGGGGACACAGAGAGTACATCATCCAGGTAAGAATTCGAGTATACTCTGCTATGGTGATGTGTTTAGAGAATTAGGGTTTATGGAACCCTTTTGTGGCTAGATTGAATGTTACCCTAGTCCCCCAAACGACTGTAACCCCGTATTGGGACCTTTGGAGGTCCAGAATGTCCCATGCCTGTGCATTTCGGGAATTGATGAAGGTTTTGGATTGGAATCCTTATGCCTTAGGTCAATATGTAAATTATAAGTCTTGGGGTGTATCATGAGCACCGAAATGAGGACCTTACGTGATGGAACAGTCTAGGAAGGCCAGACCTATGAATGGTCGGAGCAGTTCTGACCTTAGGAAGCAGTTTGAGCGGTTGCATGGCATGGACTCGCCGAGTCCGATGAACAGACTCGGCGAGTAGCTTGAAGAATAACTGGGACTCGTCGAGTTGTTCTTCAGACTCGGCGAGTTGAGTCGGGGTGGCCCCGCGATTCTTCCAGAAGTAACTCGTCGGGTCAAGGAGGATACTCGACGAGTAGAAGGGGAATCTTAGAGGATTGGAGGACGTCTAGACTCGCCGAGTCGCCATGGCACTCGCCGAGTCCGGTCGAGTTGACCGTTGACCAGAGTTGACCTATGTGTGACTTCTTAGGGTCAGTTAACTTAGAAGATAAAAGTGTTAATAAGAGATATATGATGTTATAGGGAGTTTGTAGCTCAGCGGATCGAGCACGAGTGATTTCAGGATTTGCTAGCTTTCAGTATCCACGAGGTGAGTCTTCTCACTATACTGTACCCGGAAGGGTTTGACTGTGTGACCGGAAGGTCGGATATGATATGTGATATACGTGCTATATGTGGTAAGTTAATTGTTATGCGTGCTAGGTATGTTTATGTGGGCCGGAAGGCGATTATGTTATGGGCCGGAAGGCGTTGTGTTGTGGACCGGAAGGTCAGGGCCTGGAAAGGCATATGTGCGTAAGTTGTATATTGGGGAACTCACTAAGCATTTATGCTTACAGTTGTTATGTATGTGTTTCAGGTACTAGCGAGGACCGTGGGAAGGCGCCGGCGTGATGTGTACACACTGATTGATGTTTTGAGATCTTGGGAATTCTATGAATTGTATTTTGACATAACACTTGGAATAATTATGCTTAGTTTGAATGAAAATACTTTATTTTTGAAATGAAAAATTTGTTTGAAAATTTGCGTTGTTACATCCATCCTGCCTCAAACTCAGAAACTCTTGTGCCATTCGTTCCCACTCGACTCTTGGAATGTAACGAGTGCGGAACATATTCTTGAACTACTCCCAAGTAACAGCAACCCTCTGATCGTCAGTCTAAGCCCCAGTCGCAAGTCTCCGCCAATCCTTCGCTCTGAACCAAAGCAGGTTCAGAGAACACCTGACCTTTTGGTCAGTTGGACACGAGCAGGTGAAGAAACACCCCTCCACATCTGAAATCCATCTCATAGCCTTAATGGGATCCTGTGTCCCTTCAAAAGTAGGGGGTTTCATGTTGTCGAAGTACCAGTACTGAAAACCCCTACCAACTCCTCCCCCTGCCGTAGATACAGTTGATGCAGGTGCTGCGGCGGCTGTCTCTGCGAGGGTTGCGTAGTGCTAATCAAAATACTCCACCATGGCGGTCTTAATCGACCCGAACATCTCCGGCAACTCGGCCCAGAACAGCGCAACAACCTCATCGTGCAGGATCGCTCGGATACTGTCATCCATCTCATCTGGCCGATCGTCTCGGGTGCTGTCAGTTCCCCCTGTCCGCCCTCTCCTGATCCTGATGCTAATCCCGAACCGGATCCAGTCACAAAGTGCTTGGTTATCACCATTCTGAAACATAACACCAGGCATCAGGTAACCCATACAAATAACTGGGACCAACCCCCGACAAAACCCTAGGGTTTGTGACTTCCTTGTTACGCGTATGGGTCCTGTGCTTTTAGTAGTACGAGCCCATACTACCTTCCACACCTACCCATATTTGTCCCAAGTATCATCACAAAGCCCTAACGACACACATAATCACATCGAGCACTCAAACTTCACCCCTAGAATAAGGCTAAGTGCCTCGAAGTAGGCGACCACCTCCCAAACAACCTATCCATCCGCAAAACTTCCACCAACCTTGCAGCACTAGTGTAAGCTAGCCATACATAACTTTGGACCCTATAGACTTTCGAATATTCAATCCTACCCTAAGCTCCCAATCAAACAAGAACATAACATAAGGCCAAATCAAACATTCTTAGGCTATAAGATCTTAGTTATGTATAACCATGATGCCTACACTAGATAACTACAGTAATGATGTCAATTTCACATAAGAGAAACCCTAGGCTAGCAGGCATCATGTAATCAAGCAATTTCACCATGCAATTCCTGAAGATCGCTAGTCTAGTACTAACATGTTGTTCTATGATATCACATAATGGCTCCGGCTGATCGTACACTTCGCATCCTCAATTAATTATTTTGAAAACCATTTTCAAAATCTTACCTTGATTTGAGACTGGATTCACACGAACGTTCTTCCAATTCACTCAAACCAAGGCTCTGATACCAACTTGACACACCCAAAAATTTCAAATGAATTTAAACTTTTTATACATATCAAGTTCATCAAAAACATTACAACCTTGTTTTCAAAATATTAGTTATCAGAGTTTTTCCCAGAAACATAAATATAATAGGAGGAGCGGTATGATCACCCCTTCGCCTTGCCGCGATCCTCTGATGTACCTGAAACAATAAACTGAAACTGTAGGCCCGAAAGCTTAGTGAGTTACCCCCAAAATACCGATACACATACAGTCCACATAGCAATATCAACATTAGCATATCATATCAATAAAACAGAACAGCAAGTAACGGGTCCACAACTCTACAGACTGGAATACCCCTAGGCCCACTGTGTTAGTCTAGAATGCCTACCGAGCCCTCAGCTCACATCTGGATTGCCACCAAGCCCTAAGTACGAGTCTAGAATGCCTACCAGGCCTTCAGCTCGTATCTGGATTGCCATCGAGCCCTCAGTACAAGTTTGGAATGCCTACCGGACCCTCAGCTCGTATCTGGAATGCTCCCGAGTCCTCAGTATGAGTCCGAAATGCCTACCGGGCCCTCAGCTCATATCTAGCATACTCCCGAGTCCTCAATATGATTCTGGAATGCCTATCGGGCCCTCAGCTGATATCTGGAATACTCAAGGGTTTGTTGGCTACCGCATGGAGCAGTACAACCTCAACCCAACCCACATAACATATAACGTAACTACTGAGTATGCAATAATCATATAACATCACAGGTAGTCCTACAAGTCTACCTAACTTGCATAACAAGTAGCATGCAACACTAACTCATACTCAACATTTAACACTACTAGGATAGCATATCCAATAGGTCGGCCTTGGTGCCTTAGACCCCCTAGTATAGTGAGGATAACTCACCTCGAAGATGTCAGCTCGGTAAATAATCAAAGCTCTCCGATCACTTGTCAAAGACTCCACCATCTATTACCATAATATGACATGCTCATAAGTCCTTCACCTTATAAGGTGCTCCATAAACCACTAGTCAATCCCTGGTCATAGTCAAAGTCCCTAATCAAGGTCAATAGTATGTGTTGACCTTAACTCGCTGAGTACACTTGGGTACTCGTCGAGTTTTCTGGAGCACATTCCAACTCGTCGAGTCATCGGAGTCACTCGTCGAGTTCCTTCGAATCTTTGATCAACCCTTAAGGCCACTTGTCGACTTCCCTCCTTGAACTCGACGGACATACATGCAAATGTGTCCTAGTTAAAACTCATCCGACTCGCTGAGTTGTTCTTCAAGTCGTCGAGTCTTATGGCAATCTTCATCAGACTCGCCGAGTTGTTCTTCCAACTCATCGAGTTCATGACCATCTTCAAGTGACTCTCCGAGTCAACTGTGCGACTCGCCGAGTTCATTTAGTCATTTTATCATGCAGACAACTTTTAAGCCGTGGCAAGGCCCCAAATTATAGATCCAACCTCCTTAGGCCTGCTTATCACGTAAAGTTGCAAACTTTACGTGCATGCAAGGCTCCAATGTCTCAAAAAGCCCAAACTATGCTTGAAATGGGTTTTTTTACACATAGGGAGGGACTCAAACTTGCCAAAATGAATAACTTTATGGTACGTTAATCCTCAGAGAGTTTAGATCTGAAGTTACAACTTCAAATCTTGGCTTATACCGTAGAAAATGACTTTATAATCCAACCAAGAATCCTAATCTCCAACCAAGGAGGTCTAGAACGAAATAGAAAGAGGATAATAGTTGGATACCTTCCCAAGAGATGACAAATGAAGTAGATCCGGATTTCCCCCAAGCTCCTTGCTTCAAACCACTTGCTTCCCAAGCTCTTTTCACCAAAATCCCCTTCCAAGGCTTCAAACACACAATACACATGCACACACACGTATTAGGGTTTGATAAGAGATTGCAAAGAGGCTGAAAGAGGCTTTTGTTCCCTGAAATAGGGTGCACAACCCCGGGATTTAGGGTTTTAGCCGCCAACTCTTACTCGCCGAGTCCCAACATGGACTCGTCGAGTGGGTCACTTAACTCGCGATCCTTCCCACTGCTACTCGACGAGCAGATCCACCGACTCGTCGAGTAGGGCTTAACCCTAAAACTCGCATTTAGACAATACCTGAGAATTTGGGGCATTACAGATGTATTTGGATGTTTGACCATGCTTAATTTTATTATATTTTATGAATATTTTTTGAAGGATGGTTTTTCTTATAATTAAAAAATGAAATTTTTGGCCTTAACTTTTGGGACGTTACAATTTGGTATCAGTGCCTTAGTTTAGGGGATTTAGGCATACTCTTGGGTGTGTCTGAACTCAAACTGAGGGTTTGGTAGATTTTTCAAAAAGAAATGTTTTATAAAAGAGTTTTCTAATAAAAGAAAAAGGTTGTGGTGCATGCAATCGACCGAGCTCAAGTATGTTTTCCCAAAATACCCATACATGTTTTATGATATGCTTTGATCTACGAATTTGTGAATTACATGCTAGTTAGGGCTAAGGAATCACTCATGATTTGCATGATAGAATGTTAGGAGAGAGTCCTTTATATGGTTACTATATGAGCTTGTAGACTTGCATGCTAGTACAGATCATTTAATGATAGGATGGCCTATTTAGATTATGCTTGTTTTGATTACTCGATGCTTGAATGTTTCTTACTTTGTGCTTTTAGGAGTTTTTGTTAACTTCAGCTAACAAGTAAGTGAATATGCTAAGTTGCATATTGTTCAGACTAAATAATTTTAGAAGGTTAGGTTTTAATTCTATTGCACAAGTCTTGTTTGACTCCAACCGTTGTAGTGTGGGACCTTTCATTCGAAGAATTATCTGGTGTCGTTGATATGTAATTTTATTCGGGAGCTAGTTAGAGGATGTTAGGGGTGTTCCTTCTACAACTGATGGTAGGGAGTAGGATGGTGGTAGCCCTAGGAAAACCTAAGAGGAGATCTGTAAGTCCCCAAAGTCGCTTTGATGTATCAATCAGATCTGGTTGATGGTGTGGAATCCCAATCAAGTAGATGATGCAAGATAGAATACACAACAAGAAGAAGAACAACAACAAGATGAATCTCCAATGAACACAATGTATTGATTGATAATCTGGTACAAAAGATTCATACACACACACACACACATTCTCTCTTATTTGTCTCTCTAAAACACGTTCCCAACAATAAGGCGGCCCCTAATCACATTCCCACCCTCTCTTAGTCACCTCTATTACATGCCTAAAATAATACTCTATTCATGCATGGACTAAAATACAAAGCCCAAACCCAAAGGCCTGACCAAAATCACATATGATTTTGGTCTAACCAACAGAAAACCCAATACTGTTTTCGGCCCTAGACCGAAAACTATAAATGTCTAGAAAATCAAAGTACAAACGATAAATTTAGACCCAAAAATATCCCCCTTGTTTTATAGCTTCCTTTTCTTATGACCTACCAAACTCCCCCTGGGTTTGTAGCTTGCTTTCTTTTCAATCTTCGCATTGAGATTGGCTTCAGCGGTTATCTTTGATTTCTTCACAACTTCAAGATGAGCAAATGAATGTCTGTATGAATGACTTCATCTTGAAATGTTGGAATTTTCTTCAAAAATTTAACTTTGAATGCACATTGGGGGTGGAGGCTTCTTGTAAGGATTCTTGAAAATCAGCACCTTCAGCTTTGAGAATCTTCTGAGAAAGCAATAGAGAGACGGATTCTTCTGGATCACTTCAGCAGGTTCATAGATAGAAGCAAATTGATTAAGGAGGCTTCAATGTGATCTGTCACATAACTCAAGTACAGCTTCACCTTGCTTTTGGGGTTGAAAGATTGAATGTTGAAAAACAATCTTCACTTTTTGTTCCTTCGAATGAGTATTCTTTAAAGATCACCGTTGCACCTTGAAAAGTAACAAATCACTAAAAAGTCCCTGTGGATCACAGAGTGATGAAAAACCCTTCTCACCACAGTTGTTCAAGGATGTAACCATGACACAGAAAGTTCTGATACAGTCTCCTTGACTCTCCTTTGATTTTTTTAATTCGCTTTTAAAGACAAACAAAACTTTGAGATAAAAAATAAAACTAAAAATGCAAAACAATATTTTTGGATTTTTGATTTTTCTGAAAAAGAAAAAAAAACAGAAATAAACATAGTTTTGGATTTTTCAATTTTATGATTTTTGTGTCGTTTTGAACTTTTTTTTAATTCTCCCCCAAAATTTGTGCACAGAGGAAAACTATGAACAAATTTAACAAAAACAAATAACTAAATTTAAGACTTTTGGGATCAAAGTTGTCACACAACTCAATATCGTTTATCAGCACACACCTGCATGTTTAGCTCTGGTCAATCACCAGTATTGTGATCCACTTAAAGACAAAGGATATTGACAAGTTGGACATATTATAAATTTGAAGACATTGCACCTATATTCCTAAATGGACCATTTAGCTGACGACAACCAAGGATATTGTTGTCCACTTCAATTCAGTAGCGAGATCTAAAGACAACCTATTAAATTGTTCAATTTTAGATGCACTAGAACGTGTTCCCCACTTCCCGACATACCCTAGTAATCAAGAACTCCAAAGAGCTCTCTACTTTAGGTGGGTGCTCAATTATTTGAGAGATAAGATAGATATAGAAAAGCATATCATGTATCCCAGGTCGGATGTCTTCCAATCACACAAAGGGAACAACATATGACTGACATGGATAGATAGAGAGAAGCATATATATATATATATATATATATATATATATATATATATATAGATGTAGAGAGATAGAGGTGCATATGTTGTGTCCTAGGTCGGATCTTCCGATCACGCAAAAGGGGCAACATATAACTAACAGTGAGGATAAGAAATAAAAATAACTTCACACAAGCCTTTTTTATCAGAACCCCTCATTCATCCTATCAACACCTGAATTAAGGACCTAAGTCTGTACATCGAAGAAGTGTTGAGCCATAGTTCTAGATGATAAGGAACTTTAATGTATCTTGTAGACTCCCTAGTTTATCTCACTGCTCAATCTATCCAAGCATCGTATGGTCAGTCCAAATGAAACTATCTAAGTCCAGAAGAGTTAACACAGTGAATTCCTTTCATTTTCAGCAATGTGTAGTCCTTTTGAATCCTTCGTTCCTACCAGCACATTGAACATATAGTCTAGACAATTCAACTTCAGTGCATTACACGCATCTATTGCCCTTTAACACTAAACATCATATCACTTCCCAGATAATGACCTACGAACGAAAAACCATAAGCACATATTTTTGGATTTTTTTTTTATAGTTGTTTTTGTATTTTGATTTATCCCCCTTAATTTGGGCATGGGGAAGAAAGAAAAGAAAATAAAAAATTGTATTCAAAACAAATCCTTTTAAGAAAAAATCAGGATTATCGAGAAAACGCAAACCGTAATTCACCAATTGAAGTTGCATCCAGATGATCTAAGAACAACATACATATGCAGCAACATACTCAATCTTAGTTGTGTCTCAATTCCGGAACAAATCCAAAAGTTCTTCACATCGTTAAGTACAATCCCCATTTTTTATCCTCTTCTTTCTTCTTTTCCCGTAAAGGAGACATACCCTTAGTTTAAGTTCTGAATTGTGTATAGTTGAGAGATGTCCCCTATCATGTGCTTGGAACAACCACTATCAACAAACCAAAGTATGATGATATTTTTCCATAGCTACTCCAGCACAGAATGCATGATTAGTTG
Source organism: Lactuca sativa (assembly GCF_002870075.4). Lineage (NCBI taxonomy): Eukaryota > Viridiplantae > Streptophyta > Magnoliopsida > Asterales > Asteraceae > Lactuca > Lactuca sativa. Next base: position 131,060,435 of record NC_056624.2, on the reverse strand, counting down.
GCCTTTGGAACCCAGTCCATTTTGAAAATGGGTTGACCTTTATCATCTATGAAAGGTACTCTCTCCCATGACATATCCTGTTTATCACACACAAAAGATGAAGAAATGTTAGAATCATTAGGTGATTTGGGAGAGTGAACCTTTGGTATCCATCTGTAGTCGGGTTTAACCCATTTCTTGTTTGATCGGATGAATGCCTTATCACTTGCTTTAGAACTTGAGCCTTATCGTCGAGATGACTTTGAATTAACTGATCTTCGTTTAACTGAACCATCTCTTGAATTTGGCTTCTTTTCCGACATTCCTTTCTTGACCTTGGGAGTTTGATTCTTTTCCTTCTTGGCATAGTAGTCACCATTGTTTGATTGTGGCCTCGAAGGGTTTCTTTTGGAGAATCTCCCTCTAGGCGCGTTTTGCCAACCTTGTGCATAGTAGGGAACATATACATGATTTGGACAATTTCTAGCAATGTGTCCAGGTGTTCCATAGTGAAAACATGTATGTTTCTTCACGTAGAAGTTGTTTCTGCATGTCCCTGGTAGCGTGCCCATGTTTTCTCTCTGATTGTTCCCACAAGGAAACTTACAACAAGCAGTCTGTTTCACTTGTTTTGTTGACCTTTATTTACTAACAGCAGGTTTATTAGAAGTAACAGAAGCAATAAATTCATAGTTCAAGGAGACATTGGTTTGACAATCAGCAGAATCAACAGAACTAGAATTAATTTTGTTCTCCTTGTTCTCATATTCCACTACTTTACCTACACATGAAGTAGAAGCATTAGTATCCTTCACCTTAATATTCTCAGTTGGTCCAGATTGTTTATTTTTAACTAAAGCTGGAACAGGGGCGGACCAAACTGAGCAAGTGTCTCATCCTCATTAATTTCAAGGGAGGGTTATAGTTGTCATGGAAGGGAGGTGGCATACTGTGATACCCTAGACCCTTAGTTTTATTATCTTTAAATTTTAATTGTTTTTCTATTATGGACACAACTACCTCACTTGATACGTCAAATTTCTTAAAGTTGAATTTAGTATCTTTATATTTAGCTTTCAATGCATCAAGTTCGGCAGTTAATTTGGCAATTTCCTTTTTATCATAGTTGTAACTTTCACATTTATTACTATATTCTTCTTTACGTTTTATAAAGTCCTTGGTTTTGGCCTCTAGTTGTTCTTTTAAGGGTTTTTGGGCCTTCCTAAGAGTATATCCTTCATATTTAAGGTACTCATTGTCTACATAATTTATCAATTTGATCACGAAAAAGCTTAATTGTAGCTTCACAAGACTAAGAACATGAAGTTTCATTAACCTTGTTGATTAAGGAACTCTATTTTCCAAAAATACCCTTTGATTTGAATCCTCGAAAGTCAATCCTTAAAAGTCAAAATTGAAAAGGTAGACTTAAAAGTCCAACTTGAAAGTCAAATCTAAAAGTCAAAATTTAAAAGTCAAATTTGAAGGTCAAATGTGAAAACTTGAAAGTTAAACAAGAAAGTCAATGTTAAAAGTCAAAGATTAAACTTGAGAGCCAAAGTCAACTTGGAAAGTCAAAGGTCAAATATGAAATTCGAAATTCAAACTTGCAAGTCAAAAGTTGAAAGTCAAAACTTTAGGCTGAAAAACGAAAATTTCAGGACCAAAAACGAGAGTATTTGACCAAAATCGAGAGTATTTGACGAAATACGTGACCTTTTGACCAAATACGAAGCTTTAATATCGAAAAAGAGTCTATTCGATCGAAAATGTGGTTTTTGGGCTGAAAATAAGCCAAAATCTTGAAAATTCGAATTTGCAACCAAAAATGCAAAGCCTCTTGATCCAGACCGAGAAGACTAGCACCGAAATCTTGCTTCTGACCAAAAATACGAAGACCGAAATCGGAACCGAACATGTGCGAACCGAGAACTCCGAGTCCGAGAACCTGCAAACCAAAATCTTCCGAAGCCACTTCATCGCAAACCCTCTCACCAAAATCTTGGACATGCTCCACCGCAAACTCGCTTTCAGTCGAAAACTCCTCGGAAACCCTAGACCGAGACCGAGATTAGCCGCTAGAGTCTCACAGATTACATCCAAAAACACGATTTTTTCAACTTTTTAAAGCCAAACTCGATCAAAAGGGAAAAATTATGAAGAACACGAAGAACAAACAACCAATATTTCGTCCAAAACAAATCAAAAACACCAAAAAATCCAAAAACGTTCAATATCTTGCCAATTTGATTGATACGTTCCAAGATCTGATACCACTTGTAAGTCCCAAAATTCGCTTTGATGTATCAATCAGATCCACTTGATGGTGCAAAATCCCAATCAAGTGGATGATGCAAGATAGAATACACAAGAAGAAGAAGAAGAAGAAGAAGAAGAAGAAGAAGAAGAAGAAGAAGAAGAAGAAGAAGAAGAAGAAGAAGAAGAAGAAGAAGAAGAAGAAGAAGAAGAAGAAGAAGAAGAAGAAGAAGAAGAAGATGAAGATGATGATGATGATGATGATGATGATGATGATGATGATGGTGATGATGAATCTTCAATGTACACAATGTATTGATTGATAATCTGGTACATAAGATTCACACACACATACATGTTCTCTCTTCTTTCTCTCTCTCAAACACGCTCCCAACAATAAGGCAGCCCCTAATCACGTTCCATCCTCTCTTAGTCTCCTCTATTACACACCTAAAATAATAATCTATTTATACATGGACTAAAATATAAAGCCCAAAACCAAAGGCCTGACCGAAATCACATGTGATTTCGGTCCAACCAACAGAAAACCCAAGACTGTTTTCGGCTCTAGACCGAAAACTATAAATTCCTAGAAAAGCAAAGTATAAACTATAAATTCAGACCCAACAAGATCTAGTGTTGGGAGCCTCGTCTTGTAGAGGATTATACATTTAGATAAGGGAGTGACTTGGGGGATTCAAATTAATCCTTAAGGAAACTACGGATAGATGTGGAAGATAGTATGTGCCCGTACTACTGAAAGCAGAGGATCCATACTCGAGTCAAGGAAAGTTGTGATGATACCAAGAAGCTTGTAGAGTATGGAATCTCTCAATGATTATTTATATATGTTCTGATGGTTTGAATGGTATATTTCCAGTATGGTGGCTACTCAAGGAAGACCTGGTAGTGGTTCTGGTGCTGGATCGGGTTCTGTAGTCGGGCATTTGTATGATCAGATGTGGGAGTTCATTTGGTCAGAGATTAATCGCAGCATACTCGAGCAGACTCCTCTGATCTTTTGTACAATTAAAGAGGGTATCATTGAGGTTTTAGAGGAGTGCTTGGGCTCATTCTATTAGGATGTGGTCAGTTCTGGGAATATGGGGCCTCAGAGTTCTTCGGGAGGAAGGACTCGATCGCGAGCAGACGTTGGTTAGAAAATGTCGCTAATGCATTCCGCACTAGTAGTTGTCCGGTTGGGGCAAAGGTTAGACTTGCTTCTTGTCTTATGAAAGACAGAACCCGAGACAGGTGGGAGGAGGTAGGACATGTCATGGGAGGCGAGGCGATTGAGTCCACGACTTGGGAGGATTTTTTGACATGATTTCGGGCCGAGTCCGCACTTGTGATTGAGGTCCAACATTTGGTGCATGAGTTTTAGGATCTCCACCAGACTACTGAGACAGTGGCTGAGATCATCGTTATGTTTCGCACGAGAATGTTTTTGGTTCCATAGTATGTGGCGGATGAGGAGATGAAGAAGGAGAGGTACCATGAGATGTTGAGGAGCGATATATGGCAGTTTGTGAGCCTATCCAGTTCCAGGACACTGGATTATATGATAGCGACGTCCATGGAAAGATAGATTGATTTGGAGATGGAGAGGAAGAGGAAGCCAGATCAGGTTCAGGGTTCAGAGGGTTCGGGCAAGAGGCTAAGGTATTTGATTCGAGATTTAGAGGCCAACAGGGTCGGAGCTACTATGGCAAGTGCGGCAAGATGCATGATGGGGCGTGTAGGGTGGGCAGTTCTGGTTGCTTCTAGTGCGGCCGAACATGTCATATTAGCAGGGATTGCTCTGCTACTACCACCATCGCCCAAACATCCGACCTGGTTTTTTTCCATTGAAATTAAAGGGGCCATACGAAGGCCAATTGCCCAAGTTTGGCAGCAGCAGGAACAGTGGTAGCACCAACTCCATCATATCTACATATTACTGATGGCCTCCAGGGAAAGGCAGATGCGCCTGTTGCGCGGTGCAAGGATTTTCAACTGATAGCCGAGGAGGCTTGCATAACACCTGATGTAGTGACGTGTATGTATCTTTTCCTTATCACTTTATTTATGTTAATTTTCTGTTTATATTTGTGTGTTTTGTTTAAGAATCATTCCTTGTGATGATATCTTTGCATTGGTATTTTTTTGATTCGGGGCTACCCAATCTTTTGTATCTCTTTCGCTCAGAAAGAGGTTTGACGGTGCTCCGGGGGAGCTTGATTGTCCATTAGAGGTTGAGATTGCGGCTGACCAATCTGTCCGGGGATAGAGGGTACATCAGTGTTATGTTGTAGAGATGTTTAGCGAGCAGTATCCAATTGATTTGGTTCCTATTCCTTTGCGTGGGAACTAGGTTATTGTAAGGATGGATTGGTTGATCCCCAATGGGGCAATGATTGATTGCGAGCATTAGATGGTATGCATTTGGACCCCAAGTGGGGGAGAGTTAGTAGTTCAAGGAGAGAGTACTCAACGTAGGCCGATTCTATGTTCACCAACTAGGGCCAGACTCTATCTTCAGTAGGGTAGTTTCGGATATGTTGCCTATGTTATGGATACTCGGGAGAAGTGGTGGTGATTGTGGATGATGTACCGGTTGTTCGGAAATACTCGGATGTGTTCCCATAGGACTTACCTGGAGTGCGTCCGGAGAGGCAAGTGGAGTTTAGGATTTATTTGGTTCTATGCGCGGCTCTGATAGCCAAAGCACCGTATTAGTTAGCTCCTTAGAGATACAAGAGTTGTCTACATAGCTACGGAAAATGTTAGACAAGGGATTCATTCGACCGATCAGTTCTCCTTGGGGAGCACCGATCCTGATTGTGAAGAAGAAGGATGGGTCCCATCGTATGTGTATTGACTACCGGGAGCTAAATAAGCTAACGATGAAGAACCGTTATCTACTCTCAAGATTTAATGATTTGTTTGACCAGCTTCATTGTGCATCTTGGTTCTCCAAGATTGTTCTACGTTTGGGTTATCATCAAATGAGTGTTAGAGAGGAGGATGTGCAGAAGACGACCTTTCGGTCTCATTATGGTCATGACAAGTTCGTGGTGATGCCCTTTAGTCTCACCAATGCTCCAGCCATGTTTATGAAATTCATGAACCATGTATGCAGGACGATGTTGGATAGGTCTGTGATTGTATTCATTGACGACATCCTGGTCTATTCTAAGACCCATGAGTTGCATGAGGAGCACTTGAAGGAGGTATTGGAGACTCTGAGGAGGGAGCGACTTTAACTGAAGTTCTCCAAGTGTGATTTCTTATTGCGCGAGGTGCAGTTTCTGGGGCACCTTGTCAACCAGAAGGATATTCTGGTCGATCTGGCGAAGGTTGAGGTGGTGATGGGATGGGAGGTTCCGAAGTCTCAATCAGAGATTTAGAGTTTCCTTGCTCTGGTAGGTTACTATTGGAGATTCATCTAGGATTTCTCCAAGATAGCGGTTCCTCTGACACGATTGACGAAGAAGACTGTTACTTTTCGCTAGGGGACAGAGCAACATGCAGCTTTTGAGACCCTCAACATAGATTGAGTGAGGAGTTGATTCTGACTCTGCTTGCGGGTGTTGAGGATTTCATAGTTTATTGTGATGTGCTGATCGCGGGTTTGGGTGCAGTTTTGATGTGGAGTGGTCGCATTATTGCTTATGCTTTAAGGCAACTGAAGCCTCATGAGGCAAATTATTTGATGCATGATTTGGAGCTAGGGGTTGTATTTTTTGCCCTCAAAATTTAGAGACATTACCTCTATAGGTTCGCTTGTACTATTTACATAGATCACAAGAGCCTAAGATATTTGATGGATCAACCGAATCTAAACATAAGGCAGCGCCGGTGGTTGGATATGCTGAGTGATTGTGATTGTGACATCATTTACTAGCCGAGGAAGTCCAATATGGTGGCCAATGCTCTCAGCTGCAAGGCAGTTGTGACTTCAATCAGGGGTATCTGTATGAGGATGAAAATGATTACTCCACTCTTGGAGTAGATTCAAGAGGCTCAGGTTGAGGCTATGAAGGAAGAGCACTAGAAGAGTAAGCACATAGCGGGTCAGATGGCTTCTTTCGATTATGATAGTCGGGGGTTATTGTCTCTCTCCATCGGAGGGTGTGGGTTCCTTATTGGAGTGGTGTAAGTCAGGTTCTGATGGAGGAGGCGCACAAGTCAAGATTATCCATTAATCCTTGGATGAAAAAGATGTATAGAGACCTCCTTCCTAATTATTAGTGGCCCTATATGAAATGGGATGTAGCTTGTTATGTGGAGAGGTGCTTGACTTACACGAAAGTCAAGGCCAGACATCAGCGGCCTCACGACAAGATGCAACAGTTAGACATTCCTATTCGGAAATGAGAGGAGATCACCATGGATTTTATTACAAATTTGCCTCAGACAGCGCATAGAGTGGATTCGATTTGGGTCATCGTGGATCAATTGAATAAGAGTGCACATTTTATTCCAACTCAAGAGAGTATCTCTGTGGAGAAGTTGGCTGACATATACATCAGGGAGTTTGTGGCACAACATAGGGTGTCGGTTTCTATGGTTTTAGATAGGGATATACAATTTACTTCTTGGTTTTGGAAGAGGTTCCATGAGGAGCTGGGTACTCGTCAACATTTTAGCATGAGTTTCCACCAGCAGCCTGGCTGATAGAGTGAGCAGACTATCCATACCTTGGAGGATATGCTTCGGGCGTGTGTATTGGATTTTGGTGGGAGTTGGGATTCGTATCTCCCTCTGGCGGAGTTTTTGTATAACAACAGTTATCACGCCAGCATCGATCGACCTCCATTTGAGATGCTTTATGGGAGAAAATTCAAGAACCCGATATGTTGGGGTGAGGTCGGTCAACGAATCATGGGGAGTACCGAAGTGGTACTCAAGACTACCGAGTTGATTCAACAGGTTTGGGGTAGACTTCAGACAGCACAAAGTCGATAGAAGAATTATTCCCATAGGTGTCGGTCAGACCTAGAGTTCCAGATTGGAGATATGGTTCTCCTGAATGTGTTGCCTTGGAAAAGAATCATATGATTCAGGAAGAAAGGCAAGTTGGGCCCCAGGTACTTCGGTCCTTTCAGTGTTTTGGCCAGAGTCGGCTGGGTTGCTTATCGCTTAAATCTTCCCGAGGAGCTTAGTCAAACCCATATCACATTTCACATCTCTCAGTTGCGGAAATGTTTGTGGAAGCAGAGTTCAAGGACGAAATCTGATTCAAGTGGAGGAGAATTGTAACACCCGACTAGAGGTATATTCATTTTTGAACCTAGGTATGTTAATTCTTTGCGGATTTGGTCCCTAGGGGGCAGTTTTGCCATTTCCGGCAAACTTGCAGTATGTGGGGCGTACTCCTCGTATGCCGGACATATGCATGCAAGGGACAAACCCTAAAACTAAGGGTTGGGACCCATTTTAAACAACATTATGAATTTTGGATCTCTCATTTCTCATCCTCCAAAGCCCTTTCAGTCACATTTCGAACCTTAGCCCCCTTTTTGAAGAGATTTGACCCCTCTTGTGTGTGTTGGTGAGACTTGAAGAAGAAGAAGTTGGAAGAAGGAGCATTGATCAACGGAAGGCTTGTAGATCCAGAATTCTCACATCACTTCTAGCTTCATTGAGGTATAAAGCTTGGAACTTGATCCTTATTTATTTAAATCTAGTCCGTATTAAGCTTTGGTCCCATTTTGGTCATATGATGAGGTCTAGTGTATTCCTTCCACTCCAGGAATTAGGAGTTGCTTCTCATGATGTTTCTGATGTCCTAAGTCCATAAAGTTAGCATCTTGATGGTTGTGGATCAACCATGCATGAGTTTAGGTCTTTATGGTGGAAGTAGAATGCTAAAACTGAGGTTTGGGTCCTTTTGAGTGTTACAAAGGCTCCAAGTTCATTACTCTATGGCTTAAGACGTTTGATAATACTTGTATATAAATTTTGGGCTTTTGGTTGTAGGTATTAAGCACTTAATGGAAAAGTGCTTAGTGAGCACATATGTTGGGCGTATGTATATGTACGTTGCGCATACGCTAACTGGTCCCCAATTTTGGCTCGCCTGGTAGCACACTGGGCGTATCCACTTGTACACAACGCGTACTAGGAGTCCTTGTAGATAGCTGGGTGTAAGCCTGAGTACACCAGGCGTACTTAGCCACCGTTGACTTTGGTTTACTTTCTCGGTTTCGGTCGTTTATGGGCTAGAAGAGTGTTGGGACTTTTGGGCCATTAGCCTTCTAATTTTGGGCCATGGCTAGGCCTTGGGTCTTATTAGAATTAGTTCCATGAGGGGTTTTGTGCCCAATTAGGAAGTTGGGCCTTAGTGGGCTTTTTATTGCTTTTGTATTAGGCCTTGGATTTTGAGCCAAGCTAGGAGGGGCAAATGGTAATTTACCTTGAGTGTTGGATAATTGGACTAGGATTCCAGTTTTGGGTTATAACCCAGTTATTGATTGGATACTATTTGGTGGTCATAGCGTGGGGAATTTTCCGGGTTAGCAGTCAGAGTATTTATCTAAGAGATTCAACATGTAACGACCCGTTTCCGGTATGTTAATTAATTTGTTTTGGGCTAAGTTTTCAAGAGGGACTCGGCGAGTTCTAGCCTGACTCGCCGAGTCGGGTCGCGCATCTTGTGCACGCGGGAGCCGGCGACTCGGCGAGTCCATATCCTGGACTCGGCGAGTCCGTCCGTCTGGGTGAAACCCTAACTCCCCGGGTTTGCTCACTATTTAAACCCCATTATAGCCTCCATCTCGTCACTTTCCCCCTGAGAGCACTGTGAGAAACCCTAAACCTTCCTCTTGTGAGCTTATATGTGATCTTGTCCCATTTTGTGAAGGAGTGAAGAAGGAGAAGAAGAAGGAAGCAAGGAAACGTGTTCTAGTGCCAAGATCCAAGGTCAAGGGTGAACTTATTGAGGTATTTTCGGAGTTCCCTTCTGGTTTCATGCTTAAACTTCCATTAGAGCTCTTTTAAGGGCTATTTGATGCTTGTTCCAAGCTTTATGCTTGCTTGATTGTGTTATTGAGCCGAAATACCTTTGGATCTGAGTGTTGGGGTGTTGAAGAGTCCAGATCCACTGTCTTTTTGGAGTTACATTGCTTATTAGCCATGGATCTACCCTTTTTGTGCATATTTTAGTCTTATTTCCCTCATTCATGTGGTTGTGCACGTAAAGTTGGAAACTTTACGTGGTAAAACAGCTTAATGGACCTAGATCTATCTTTTGCATGTGTTGGATTCAAGAGAAATCGAGTAAAAATATGTTGCATGGTGGCGACTCGGCGAGTCGGAGGAACGACTCGACGAGTCAGGTCGCGAGTCCCGAGTTCTTCAGTTTCTTCAGTGTCGAGTGTACGAGGTGAGTTAGGGAGTGGACTCAGCGAGTTAAGAGTAGACTCAGTAATGGAGGGACTCGGCGAGTTTGTTCATACAACTCGGCGAGTCCAAGGCAATCTCCTTGAGGATTAAGAACAACTCGTCGAGTCTGTTCATCTGACTCGGCGAGTCGGATGAAGATCATCTGAGTTCTTGGATCAAGAGGGTACTCGTCGAGTCGATGCCACACTCGACGAGTAGCAGCATGTAGAGTTGAGAAGTGAGAGTAGGACTCGGCGAGTTGGGTGGCCCAACTCGGCGAGTCAGCCCCATCAGTAAGTTGACTTTGACCAAGGGTAAAAGAGTCGTTTTACCCCAAGTGCAGTGTTTAGTATTTGATTGAGTGTGTTCATGGACTTGTAGCCGAGGAGTTTCGGAAGCAGCAGCCGGTAGCTTTCAGGCACACACACACTCAGCCGCCAGTTTTCGAGGTGAGTTCCCTTTTCAGTAAGAACGGGTCTAAGGCCACCATGCCGGCCCGTTTAGCTAGCAGTAGTATCCGGATGTTATGTGATGCAGTAGTTAGCATGTTTGATGCCTTTGTGGCTCAGACAAGATTATGTGTGTTCATGTTAGGAATATGTTATGCTATGATCAGTCAGCTTTGGACTTCGGTCCGATGTCAGCTTCGGACTTCGGTTCGATGTAGGGGACAAGGTCCCGGTTAGCTTCGGACTTCGGCCCGATGTCAGCTTCGGACTTCGGTTCGATGTAGGGGACAAGGTCCCGGTTAGCTTCGGACTTCGGCCCGATGTCAGCTTCGGACTTCGGTTCGATGTAGGGGACAAGGTCCCAGTTAGCTTCGGACTTCGGTCCGGTGACAGCTTCGGACTTCGGTCCGATGTAGGGGATAAGGTCCCGGTCAGTCAGCTTCGGACTTCGGTCCGATGGAGGGGGCAAGGCCCCGTATGTGCTTGATATATTATTGTATGGTATGTGGTAATTTGGGGGAGCTCACTAAGCTTCGTGCTTATAGTTTCAGTTTTGGTTTCAGGTAGTTCTGCAAGCAAAGGGAGGAGCTCTGGATGACGGCATCGCACACACCACCGCCTCAGATTTAGCCTGGGATTGATTAGATGTTTGATCTGATGTAGTATGACATAGTTTTCCGCACAGTATTTTATTGTGTTTTGGAATACATCACGTGTGGTTTTATTATATGATGCTCTGATTGCAGTTTTGATTATATTAAAAACAAAATTTTTGGGTCGTATTTTTGGGTCGTTTCACAACAAGTTGAGCTGAGTTTCTCACTGTATTCGACGGGTCGAAGGCACCAATGCTGATCCATGGTTTATTATGATTAGGATGCTAGTTGTATGCATGAATCTTCATGTATGATAGTTGATATGTATACCGGGTGGGGTCCGATGATGGGTAGGGCCCAATGACGGTCGGGGCCTATTATTTAATAATAGATCTATTCCGAGGAGGGGTCGATTCCGGGCGGGGGCTGATGCTAGGTGGGGCCCAATGATAGGTGGGGCCCATTATGTGTTTGATATGTATGGTATGTTGTATTTTGGGGAACTAAGCTTCGTGCTTACGATTTTCAATTTATGTTTCAGGTACATCCGTATCCAAGGGGAAGAGCTCGGGGTGATCGTATCGCACTTACCACGATGTTCCGCACTTTACTTTACTTTACTTTACTTTACTTTAATCTAATGTATTTGGATGCTTTACCATATTTGATTTTATTATGGATTATGGATATTTTTTGAAGGATGGTTTTTATTATAATTAAAAAATGAAACTTTTGGCCCTAAATTTTGGGACGTTACACTAACAGACAAAGCAATGAACATGATTAAAACAATAAGTTTAAAGTAATTCTAGTTTGAATTGTAATCCTATTATTTTCCTAAGGTTGATTTATTGAAAGTGAAACGGTTTTAGTAAAGTTGATTACGGATTTGTAAAGTGAGTAGCAATCTTATTCATATTAACTAATACCATTAATTATTAAAGAGACTAGCAATATTGGTCAGATTAACTAATACTAATGAGTATTAAATAACTAATACAAACGTTATGTAAAAGCTACTAAATAATAAATTTAATCTTTGAATTATGAGTAAACTAATCTAGTGGTTAATCTTAATGTTCATCAAGAATACTCCTAGAAAAGTATGTGTAACACCCATGTTCCAGATTGGTTAATCTTACTTTTATCAGGGACCAAAGATGGAGTTTTGGAGAAAACTCTATGCCACAATGTGGTGCAAGGATGCCAACAATGTGTCATTGATTAAAAGGAATGTGTGTTTTTAGTGAGTATCACGACATAGCAGTAGGTTGGCCACGATGCGACAGTTGTTCTAGAACAAGCCCATGATTGTTTATGGTTTCCTTCTTATTTTAAACCCCTTTTAGCTTGAATCTAGGGCTCCTTATCAACCTCCATCGCCCTCAAATCCCGAAAAACCCTAACCCCAAATCCTCCTGGTGATTCTTGGCTCATTTTGGTACTTTTGGTAGCTTGAAGAAGAAGAAAAAGGTGTCTAGTGTCTTGATTCGACAACAAACATCATATCAACCTCTTGAGCATTCTTTCGGTTCTTGTAAGTGATGAAGTTTCCATTTTTTGGCGTTTTTCTATCTAAATCTAGGTTATATGTCATATTTTGGTCCCTTCATATGGTTTTTATGGTTGGAAGAGATAAAGGTTGCAAATTTATGGTTTCTCTAACTCCCAAGAGTATTATATCTCATAGATCTAGGAAGTGGTGGTGATTTGGGTAGCTTGCATAAAATCTAAGTCATATTGGATCTTTTGACTTATATTTGGGAAAGAACATGCATGGGGTATGAATTTCCATAAAGTCTACATTTTTAGGGTTAATTAGGGTCCCTAAAGTGCTTATGGAAGTTTTGGGTTGAAGATTTCTTGGATTAAGTGCTTAATGGTCTGGTCACATGCTTTAATTTTCCTTTTTGCACTTTGGAATATAAATCTATACTTAAAGGGTTGTATTAAGGGATGAAGTTGGAAGCTTTATCCATTAAGACCTTGGAAAGGACCAGATCTGAGTTTTGGAGCACTTAAAATTAGATGAAATCAAATTAAGCTTGATTGAGTTATTCAAACCAGTCACCACGCCATGGCCTTAGGATGCTACGACATGGCGACTGGTGAAATATTCGATTATCTTTGCATTTCATGCCCACGATGTGGCAATGGAAGGCCACTGTTGGCAGTTTTGACTTTATCTTTGATTCTTAACTTTTGACCTGGATTGACTTTCGTCAAGATTATTAGATTTAGTGTGTGGACTAAGGTTGGACCTTTTATGTTTTGATAGGCATGTAGTAGCATCTGTTCCATAGCCTTGATCTGTGGTTTAGCTAATTCGTGAGTCACATGAGACTTCTCACTATACTGTGTAGGATGTTAGATGTCTTTGTGATGATTGCATTGTATGTTGGGTTGGGCCCATTGGCATGCTTGTTGGGTTGGGCCAATTGGCAGGCATGTTGGGTTCGGCCCATTTATATAAAGGGTTGGGCCAATTTATATGTTGGGTTGGCTTATTGATATGTAGGGTTGGGCTTGTTATGAAGGGTTAGGCCCAATTTGTGGGTTGGGATAGTTAATATGTATGGTATGTGGTATTTTGGGGAATTCACTAAGCTTTGTGCTTACAATTTGTGGTTTAAATATTTTTCAGGTACTTCTAGTTCCAAAGGGAAGGGCCTGAAGTGATCGCATTGGATCCCTAGGGTTTATTCTGCATTGGCTAGTTATGATTTTTACTCTGATGTTTTGAGAGAACTATTACATTTACTATCTCTTGGAAAAAATGAATGAATGTTTTGATTGGTTAAAAATGAAATTTTTACTTTGTATTTTGGGACGTTAAAAGTTGGTATCAGAGCCTTGGTTTGAGGGATCCGGGCACACTCTCAGGTGTGTCTAAACTCAAACTAAGGAATTTGTAATCTTTTAAAAGAAAATAAGTTTTGTAAACAAAATTTATAAAAAAGAAGGGTGTGATGTGTGGAATCAACTGAGCTCAAGTAAGTGACTCCCATAATACCGATACACGATGCTATGTTATATGTTTTTCATGCTAGGATAAGGCTAAGGATAGCTTTAGGAATTACATGAAAGAATGTCCTGATTTGTGATGCCTTATAGCCTGGTAGAAATTGGATGTTATGTTAGATTTGGAATCTATATTGGTGGAATTGATTGCTAAGTGTAAGTTTGAGAATTGTATATAGTTAGAATCATATAACTGTAGAATGTCTGATTTTTCCTTATTTTCCGTTCCTCATTTGATTGTGGTTTTAAGGTATAATCATTTATTTGACAATCTGTTTGATCCCGTATTGTGTATAATTTTCATCCATATGGAAATCAATAGTGTGATTGGAAGCTCCTAGCATTATAGTAACAAGTTATTTTGGGATGTCCTTTGATTATTTTGTGGTTTTTGAGTGTTACTACACGGATGCTGCTTGTTTTGTTCTTTATCGGACTCTAACTGATGTGAGTTAACTATTAAGTGAATATGCTGAGTCACATATTATGAAGGTTAAATAATCCTAGAATGATTTATTTGGCCCTATTGTGCAGCTATCGTCTGAGTCTAACCATTGTAGGGTTAGCTATTTTAGATAAAATGTTTATTTAAGTTTTTTTGCATGTAATTGTATGCATGAAGTAGTTATCTTAAATTGGTTGGAGTTCTTCAGCAGGTGATGAGAAGGTGAGGCGGGGGATCGTAGGAGATCCTAGGAAGTGTTTTAATGGGAATGGTGCACTGTTTAGCATGTATTTGGAGTATCAATATGAGAAGGTGACTTAGAGGATTTAGGATGATTGTTGAGTAAAATATACATATGTGTGGAAGGTAGTATTGTGCCCATACTACTAAAAGCATAGGATCCGTACTCGAGTCGAGGAAAGAAACAAAGATTCTAGGAAGCCTGTAGAATGAGGAATTCTTTGGGCATGTTCTGATCATTTGAGTGGTTGCTTTTCAGTATGGTGATGAGCGGCTAGGAGCGCTCTAAGCTAAGATTGCGGCAGTACATTTGTGGGCACGGACTCTCCCTTTTCGGGAGATCAAGGCTTCTGGAGCCCAAAGTTCTTTGGAAAGAAGGACGTTATTGCTAGTAGGCGGTTGATTGCTAACATTAAGAATGCTAAGTGGCCTAGTTTTCATCGTGAGGGATCAAAAGTAGGATTTGCACCTTGCCTTCTAAGGGATGGAGCCCACGACTGGTAGGAGGATTTTACCGAAGGGATTCTAGCCCAACCGTATGCGGTGTTGCCCTTCCGCCTTTAGGTCGATGGTTGAAGTCCTGGTGTGGACATAAATGGACTAATTTAGGAGTAATTTTGTATATTTTCCGTTTCAAAAAAAAAAGGAGGAGGTTAGTCACTCCTTAGGAGCTGAGGCCTTGGCGGCGATGTCTTGGAAAGACTTCGTGACGAGATTCAGGGCGGAGTTTTCAACAGCCATTAAGGTGAAGCAGTTGGCGAGGGAGGTTTAGGACCTTCGCTAGACGACAGAGACTGTGGCGAAGATTACAACCATGTTCTGGGAGAGGTCCTTGCTACTTCCTAAGTATGTTGCGGATGAGGAGATGAAGCGAGGTATAATGATATGCTATAGGATGATATTTGGGAGTTTATGAACATATCCAGCTGTATGACCTTGGAGGACATGATTGCCAGAGCCCTGGAACAGGAGATTGATTTGGAGCCCTTGAAGAAGCACAAGTCGGTTCATGATCAGACAAAAGTGGGCTAGACAAAGAGGCCCAAGACTCAGGATTTGCGATCAGGATTCCACCAGGGTCGGGGCTGTTGTGCCAAGTGTAAGAGGAATCAAGAGGGAAGTTGACATGAGAAAGGGATAGGCTGCTTCAGTTATGGTCAGGCTGCCCATTTTAGCAGGGATTGTCCTTGGCCTTCAAGTCCGATTTGTTTCCAGTGCAACCAGGTGGGCCAAAATAAGGTCGATAGTCTGAGGTTGCGAGTGGAGTTGTAATGGTCCCTACTCCATCTACATTGAGGATTACAGATGGTCGTGAGGGTGGAATGGAGGCTCCATTGGTGAGGAGACGAGATTTTCAGTTACATGCTTAGGAGACTTGAGTACCATCAGATGCAATTGCAAGTATGTATCATATTCGCTTCCTTTATGATTTTATTATTATGCTTATTATAATATACTTGTGTGTGAGACAATATGTTCAGTATAGTTAAGTATTCGCCTGAGGATAGTCACTTCTTTTGATTGTCTAGTTGTTCTACTAATTTCTGTATGCCATTTTTGCATACCAATAATCATTTTGAAGGCTAGCTATTGAGCCAGATGTAGGCATCGGCACGGGAAGCAACATTTATTGATAGTGTGAGCCCTAGGTAGGAGTGAGTCGAGTGTTTTGGCTTGGAAGATCAGCAGCCAGATTGATTTTGATGGTTTCAGTGCTTTGGGTCAGAGAATCTTGTAGTGTGAGTTCTTTGGGTTTTTGAAATTTAAGATTGTCAAGGAATATAAGGGATTGGTAAGAAGTGAGTGTCGAAAGGCTTATTTTCAGGTTCATGTTTTAGAGTTGTGTGTGTAAATCCTCGTATCGGGAGACTCTAGGAAAAGATCTCATTGTGGCCGATTGTCCCTTCTAGGAAAACAAAGGCAGAGTTCAAAGGTACATGATTTACTCAGGTTGGATGTCAGTTGGCGGGTGAGTAGCCAATTGAACTGATCGTCATCGTTAGTAGAGTAAGAGTTTTTGTTGATCTATCAATGTCAGGGAATGGTTGATACAGGTTCACATGGTTTTTCCTTATGGTAGGTGGGTCGTTGTATTGGTTATCTATTTGTTCCGATAATGAATTATTCATTCTTTGTATTCGGATTAGGTTGTTCAAGGATTTGGATTTTTTTTAGGTAAGGTGCTTTGGATGCCATGATGTTTCCCTGCAAGAGTCGCGAAGTGTTTAACCTGTTCTTGGAGTGTTTGTACCCCAATTTGTTTGGTCATGGAATCTCAGTCGTTATGAGATTTGGATTGTGGTGGAATGGTAAGGTGGTGAGATGGTTCGAAAAACCATTGGTTATGAGGTTGGCATAGGGCAACTAATCTAAGTGGGGGAGGATCGCTTAGATTAATGGCAATATTTCCATGTGTGAATGATTGTGGAGTCCTATATCCTAGGTCTAGTGGAGATCCAGTTCTAATGATGGTATGAATTGAGGTTTATGCAAGGTGTGTTGTCCATTAATCAGTTAAAATCAAGGAGGCATATATATATATATATATATATATATATATATATATATATATATATATGTATATGTATATATATATATAAGGTTCAGGTTATCTTGTCCGAATACGTGAAGCATCGGTAGTGGCGCATTATAGGTGTGTGACTAGGTTCTGGTTGAGGGTTGTGTTAGAACCTCTATGTCTGTTCGTTCTTGATGAAGACTTTGGAGTTCGAAGCATGACCCAAGCACCTGATTGGAATTTAGCTGAATGGGGTTTCAGTTCATGTTGGATTTGGTTCAGCGTTGTGGATGGTTCGAAAGACCATGGGGTCCCATAGCAGTTGTGAAAGTGTTATAAGTCTATTAGTTGGGTCATAGCATTCACTAGGATGAGTTTGACCATTGTAGGAGTGGTTATTAGGACTATGGAAATGTTTTAGGTTTTTATAGCTTTCGATTGGGGGGAAGGCACTGTTGACTACATAGTTTGGGTGAGGCTCATGGACAAGGCCCGTTTGGATTATATAGGGTGGGTGAGACCTGTGGGTGAGGCACGTTTGGTTAAGTTATCTTGGGAGAATGTACCATTCAGGCATTCGAGGATATGCTCAGAGCATGTGTTGTTCGCCGTTAGTGTTCCGATCAGTGATGGAATGATGGCGAGATTAGTAAGGTGGGCGATCTTAAACATACTAACAGTTTAGATGGTGTCACGTGGTATCATGAATTGGTAAGAGTATGAAGCATGAGGGTGTGACCCGGTAGTGGTTTGGCATAGTTGGGGTGTTAGGACATGTGTGGTATGGACCTTTGTGATCAGCAGGTTGGACTTGTGTGTGAAAAAGGCTAAGGTATCCTTTATTAACGGACTCCTGGGTAAAGTTTGTCTTGCGGAAGTGTTGGAGGTTGTCAGTCTCAGCAATCGGTTAAGGATTCTACATCCCAGTTTGCTAGAAGGTTAGCGTGGAGTCAAGAGATCTCAATTGAATAAAAAATGTGAATGCTGATTAGCAAGAAAATCGGGAGTGGATACAACGTTGATCATAAAACCTCGCTTCGCCACCTGTAGTTATATCTTCTTTGGCTTCATAGAAACAACCATTTGAGTAGGATTTTCACCCAGTTGAGTAGGAATCCTTAGTAACCTTCTTATGAATCTTTTCAACTTTCTTCTCCAAAAAAAATACTTGTAGATTTCTCAAGAACATATTTCTTTGTCTTCTTAAGAACCCCTTTCCTGATTTTACAGACATGGTTTTCTGAGATACCTCCTCTTCAACTGCTTTAGGTTTCACAGTTTGCTTATTCTTCTTGTTCTTTGCACCCTTATGGAAGATCCCTCTGCTTCTTCAAAAGTAACATTCTTAGGAATAATACCAGTAGGATTTGGATCCATCGAAGCTTTGTATTTAATTAACAACTTATTGGTTGGAGATACCAAATTAAGCATTGAATCCGGAATTCGACCAACCACCAGAAAAACAACTGGATCATCCATGGTAGATTTTGTAATAGTCATCTGAGCAAATGTGGCAACATCATCATTAGTAGGTAGAGGAATACCTTCCTGAGTATAAACCTCATGGAAAATCAAGCTCCAAACTTGAGCACTAGACACTTTTATAATCATGTTCGAATGATAAATAGAGTAACCCAACTCAGCCCAAATCAATGAGGCATAATCAATATCCAGGACATAGTACAATCCAAAATTTCTTCCTGTTAAACAATGAAGAGTAATCCACCAAAAAAACTCCATACCCCAGGAAGACTCATCTTCTTTAAATGTCTAATAACTAAAAGAGTTGGTTGATGCCCCATTTTGTTAAGTATATGGATAACTTGTTCACTCTAAACTTCATCGAACTCAACTTCAGTTGGTAATTTCAGGAATTATGCGAGCTGTTTCTCAGCCAATCCTTTGCTCTTGTTCAATGTCAACTAAAATGTGACAACTTTAATTGTTCTCTTATAGATAACAGTTGAAGTAGTCAAAGATAACCATTTCATTGCTACAAAAAACAAAGCAGTTAATATATGAGTAAGAATTGAATAATTCATCACATGAACAAGCATAATGTTTCCGATAGCCATGATAAAGAATCAAAAGAGAATTTGTGATTTGACTATAAAACAGAATTCAGGGTTTTTGTGTGAATACCGGGAATGTGAAAAAGGAAACTGAATGATCACATAGTCCTTAAATAATCGGCGTCAAATTCAAATTCAAATGTTGATCAATGAGACATTGTCACATGTAAAGTGAGTTATTAAACCGTCAATGCCCTTAACCTCCACGTGTAAAAAGTAATGATCACTTTCTTGATACATGAGAAGTATGATAGAATGTCCCATACAATAGACAATTCGTCCTACCCATTAGAAGTGAACCATCAAACACTTCATTGCGAACCTAGAACCATTCATTGTTATGGAGGTAGTGCTCATTCACTTATCAGAATTATAAGTAAACATTTCAAGACTTTGCGAAATCTAGGTCTGAGTTGGTAATACCCATAACCTTGAGGATTTTAGTGCTTATGTGTGCCAAAAGAAAAGATAGAATCAAATTAAGAAAATTTTGGACATAGTGATATCAAAGAAACTTTGATATAAAAGCAGATATATCCCGGGAAAAGATACTCTTCATTTGTCATCAAGAGAGATGTTGAATTCCTTGTGTGGATTCCCTTAAATTATAATTGTATACTCATTAAGGAGTAACGAAGGGCCTCTTTTAATAAGATATGTAGATAGCTTTATTATTATACAAATTCACAACTTGACATAAGTACAAATGTTTGTACAAAAATACTTATATGACAGGTGTATCCATGAACTAATAAGCATTGGAAAATTTTTAATTAACGAAGGAGTAATATTAATGTTCATATGGAAATCTCATTCCATAAAAACAGATATGGGTACATTGGGAAGAAATGACTTGGGATTAGTACATTTCATCAAGATCACACAAAAGAAATGAAAACGACATAATGAACATCAAAAATGGTATAGTAAAACATAAGGTTTCGTTAGAATCTTCAACAAAAAATGTTCACCGTCAATTCATTAAGTTGTGGGTTGTTGGATCTCACCCTCAACAAGGACAAATGATTTAGGATCATAAACACAGAATTGTGAAATACCTATATCTTGGTTGTTTTTGACCAAAGATATCTTGGGCATGTCTCAATGTGTGTGCATGTGTTAAAAATATTTGGTAAAAAAAATTGGATGCAAAGAATTATTGTACCTTTGCGAATGATAGGTGTGACAACCGGGAGAATTCGATTCAGTTCTAGATTTGACTAAACTTAGTTGCACATATCGGCACGATAAATACTAGACTTAGTAACTAGAAGCCAAGTTATAATCTACTAGAAACTTGGAAACAATTAGAAACGATGGACAGTGTACTTAGATTTCACATGGTTATGTGAATTCTACAACTACTTAACTTTAGCGAATCTCCATATTCAGGTCGCTCTTTGACTCGAACACCTTTTCATGAATCACATACAATGCACTTGACCTAGTGGTATAAATTAGGTTTGAGTCTCGTAGGAACTTAAGTTAAAGTTGAAAACTAGGGCTAGTATACTTGATTCTTCAATTTCACTTGAATCTCGGAACTACTACATAGAATGTCAATAAACCGATAAAATAAATTACAAACATTATTTTTAATTAGAAAGAAGTTATGAAACTCTAACATAAATTGAAATCTCAAATAATTCAATTTATTTGATATCCAAATATTTACAAACTCTCTAAAACCCTAAATGCCCTATAAACCTAAATTTATTAAATTTGACCTCTAAAATTCAATTTAAATAAATATGAACCTTACACGATCAATTTAAATAACTAAATTTAAGGAAATACAATCAAGGAAAATAAAAATTGAAGTCATTAACATTTAAACTTGTTTTATAATTTAAAAACCAAGGGTTTTTATAACCAAAATTCAGTAAATGTGCATTTTATAGAAATGCGATTTTATAAAATTGGAAGCATACTTTATAAATCTAAAAAATTTATAAAAAAAAAAAAAAAAAGAGTTGGAGAGGGCATCATGCCTTATAAATTTCTTTCCCCCTCTCTCCTCCTTCAAAAATTGTCTTCCTAACACATTAAATCATTTTCCTTTCTTTTACACTCAATCATCTTCTCTTATTCTCTCTCACACTCTTCATCACCATCAAATTTTCTTTCTTCCCCTCACCCTAACCACAAAATGTTACAGAAAAATGGCCCCAATAACACACCTTAAACTCTAAATATTCATCATTTGAAGTAATCTTGAAGGTAATTCCGAATTTTCTTTCATTCTACTTCACTTTTCCTTTAGGTTTTGCTATTTTCTTGCACTTTCTCCTTCTTCTACTCCATTCTATGGTAAAATCATGAACACTTGTACATACTCATAGTTTTGATGATGATGGTGGTAGGATCTCATCCAAAAACAACATTAATGTTGTAGATGGTGAAGTCCCATGACCTAAACATATGTCAAAATCAAGGAAATGCACTTTTCTACATGTTTTTGTAGAAAAACACCACATGCATCCAACGTTTTCTGTCAAAAACAAATCTTGAACATTTCAAACTCATGAATGGTCTTTAAACCAACATGCATGTGATGATCTTCAATCTTAGACTCTAGATGATCAAAGTTTGTTGTTAAAAAGCATTCAAATAGGTTCATAAAGGATTTATTCCCAAATAAATATCTAAAACTTATTTTCTGATCAAATCCACTTTTTCCCATAATTCCATCAACAAAATGAGATGTTCTATAAATTTTCAGAAAATAATTCATTTTTCTCGATTTATTATAATTATTTCAATAAAATAGGCAATAATACATATAAAACACTTTCTGAGGTTTATAAATCCTAGTTAAATTCGTGGATGACCCCTAAAGTGAATGAAGGCATCTAAGTGAGTTTCATCGATATTTGTTACTGTTTGCTATGGTTTTGAATATTTTTTTTGTTTAATTCAAATAAATCATAAAACCACTTTAATGAATGTGAAAAGGCTATATACGATTTTTCACAGATCTTACCTAATATGGGGTACTCAAAAAAATATTTTCAGAATTTTTTATAATGTAATCATATTTTTCCCCGATTTTTGTATTTATAATAGACTAATAACAGGAAAAATATTTGTACTCATCCAAACTTCATGAAAATTTACCAGAAGACCTTAAAACATATTCGAACTCTAAATAAGAATTTTGATGATTTTTTTATTCAATATACTATTTTTTTGCCTATTTTCTAAGATTAAATACACTTAAATCCACAAAATCGGATTTCAGTATATGCAAATCACCATTGGTATTTTTCCCGGATTGTGTACACTATAAATGGAGTTCACAAAAAATTTGGTAATTTGCTTTAACTATTTGGTAATTATTCACCATTTAATGATTATTCAAGAGCATAAAATAAAGAAAAATAGCAAAACTATTTAAAAAATATTTTTATATTTTTCACACCTTCTATATATATTATAACAGTTCTAACCAAAGTTTGGGCAATAATGGAAACTGTTTTCTATTTATTTCAATTTTTATTAGAATAAATGCATAAAAATCATAAAATTTGGTTAAACAGTTTCGAAATCCGTTTTCTATTTTTCCCAGCTTAAGAATATTTAATAACAGTAATACAAAAAGTTTGGACATTTTTCGAAACTGTTTTCTATTTATTTTAATTTTTATTAGAATAAATGCACAAAAACCATAAAATTGGGTTAAACAATTTAGAAATCCAGTTTTATATTTTTCTCAGCTTAACTATGTTCAATGACAGTATTATAAAAATTTTGGAAGTTTTATTCATCTGGATACTATTTTTCATGAATTTATATTTTTATTAAGGCTTAAAAATTGGGAAAAATTGTTAATCACATCAAAAATTCAAGGGAAAATTTCTGGAAGACCTCTACTGTGTTTAGAATGAAAATGCAAAGTTTACGAATTTTTGGAAACTGTTTTATAATATTTTAGCTTTTTAAGAGCTTAAAACACATTTAAATGTGTTGAAATACCCTTAATTAATATTACAAAAATCTAGAAATTAATATCCAAAATTGTCTTAATCACATGAGTTATAAAATTTCACTATTTCATAAAAATATTTGTAACTTACCAATATTAAATTTTGACACAATATTGGTATAATTCTATTGTAGTAGTAAGTATACTAGTTTTAAATTTCGATTAGAGACTCACTAGCGAATACAATTATTGTAGGAATCGGTAGTGGTAAAAGTGGAACGTAGTTCAACGCACCATTTGCACCATCTCAATGTATTGTGAGTATTCACGACTCCCCTATTTTCGGTTTTTATGTTTTGGGGTGGAAAAGCATGTCCGAAAAACTATTATTTGTTCGTTGTATTTAAATTGATTTGTATCAAATTTGATTGCTATTGTATTGCTATATTTCTCTATGTATGTCTATGCAACACGAAACATGAAAATTTATCGTCTTGAGTCCCTTCCCTTACACTTTACTCCAACCATTAACTCTTTAAGCCAATGGTCATTATGGATAGCGCTATTAGGAATTGACAACTCCTCACTCGCCCGATTGCTGGAGTGCATGATACCATATAATCATGGAACGATAAGCATAGATCTTGATAGGGCATCAGTCATAGGCTTGGTTGGGAACCCATTTTTTGCTCATACACATACAAAGTCGTTACTAGTTATAGCAATAAACTTTGTATCTCATTACAACAATGAACTTTTGTTACTAAATACTTATTTACTTGTTTTAGCAACGAACTTGGTTGCTCCTTATAGTAAAAAACTTGTTTGATCCTTGTAGATTGCTCATTATAGCAATGAAACTTGTTTACTCATTTTAGTAACAAACTTTATTTACCATGAGAATCTGAACATTGCATCTCATTTGGGCAACATACTTTATCTCTCGTGATGACAATGAACTTTGTTTATAAAAAGTTATTCACTCATTTTAACAATATACTTTTTTTATGGAAACTTTTATCAAAACTTTGATTTCGATTCATGAAACCAATATTATTATTATTTTTTAATCTTTGAGTACTCACTAACTATTTTTATAGTTGACGCTCGTTTTACATGCTTTTTCAGGAATCATCGAGTAAGTGGCACTTAGGGACACGTCATTGTTAGGAGCATTCACATATGTTGTATTTCAATTTACATTGTAACTTCTTTTAAAATTTTTTCAAACCCATTGTAAATTTGTAATGATTTTTAATAATATGGTTGGTGTTGTCTTTTAACTTTTGCTATGAAACCCTTTATATTGTCACGCCTCGTGTTTTCGCTTGAGCGGGGTGTGACAACAAGACCTTATAGTTATCTCTTAACTCAAAATGAGAAGAAAAATGTAGCTCTTTGACTATTATGAATACAACCTATTAGGAAGAAATTTTCATAAGAATGTTTTCATTAAGGCTTCAAATACAACGAGTCTATGAGGCTTGTGCACAACATGTTGCATCATTCTTCTAGACAAACTTAATTAGTACAAGAGTTTCAAATCATACTGGTTCCTTGTTGAGCTTCACTTTGGGCATGCAAAAGAGAAATTTATTGTTACAATAAATTTTCCCAATGAGAAAATAAGGAAAATATTTTTCTATTTTCTAATTTTGAAAGTAAAATTCAAACATAACAAAAATATTTTTGGATTTTTGGATTTTATAAAGAAAGGACAAAAATAAAGAAAATCTTTTTGGATTTTTGAATTTTATAAAGAGAAGACAAAAATAAAAATCAAAAGATTTTTTGATTTTTGAATTTTATAACGAAAAGACAAAAATAAAAAGGATAACACCAA
This sequence comes from Lactuca sativa, assembly GCF_002870075.4. Classification (NCBI taxonomy): domain Eukaryota; kingdom Viridiplantae; phylum Streptophyta; class Magnoliopsida; order Asterales; family Asteraceae; genus Lactuca; species Lactuca sativa. Next base: position 131,035,723 of record NC_056624.2, on the reverse strand, counting down.
CATTTGTCATTTGTTAATGATAACGAATTTTTGGCATGTGAATCAACGCTTCCCACTTTGTATTGATTCCCACAAAGACAGACTTCCTATTAATGAGCGTTTCCCACAAATATGGGCATCCCAAAATACTCATGCACTTCCCATAAACATGCGCTTCCCATTTTTCGAGACACTTCCCATTGAGAGACACTTCCTTTTCGCTAGATGTCAACATGTGTTGAACAAGTAAGAGAAAATGTCCAAAGCGAAGCGGGTCGAAGAGCTGAATGTGAACAGTAATCTTTGAATGAAATTTTTTCAATTAATGAATATTAGTCCAAATTTTTCGCAGATCGAATTTAAAAAAAATAATTAGAATTAAGAACATAACAAGCTTCCATCATTCCTAACCCATTAAAATTCTCAAAAATGATTTTTCATCCAATGGTTTTGTAAAAATATCAGTCGGTCAGTCTATTGTTTTAATGAAGTGAACTTCAATGTTTCGATCTTCAGCATGATCTTTATGAAGTAGCATCAAAGTGAAATATGCTTAGTTGTTGAATGTTGAATTGGATTATGACTTATGAGAATTACGCTTTCGGAATCCCAATATAATGGAATTTTCTTCATGTTAATCACATAGTCACATAGTTAACTTTGAATCCAGATCACTTGGGAAGTGCAGGTTGCCGCAACAATGTATTCGATCTCAGTAGTGGATATCCACACACAAGTCTGCTTTTTCGACTGCCAACTTACAAGCTTCTTATCTAAGAATTGACATCCACCTGTAGTGTTTTTTCAATCTAATTGACAACATCCTAATTTAGCATCTGAGAAAGCTTGAATGAAGAATCATATGTTTGATAGATACCACAATCCAAGATTCGAAGTTCCATGAAGATAACGAAAAATATTCTTCATTGCTGTAAAATTGGGTTCTCTGGGATTCTCTTGGTACCTGACAAACTTGCACACATAAGACATAATATCATGTCAACTTGCAGTTAAGTACAATAAAGAACCGATCATGCTTCTATATGGTTTGAGAACAACAGCTGGCTTATCCAACGAAGGACCTAATAGATTATCAACTGCCATAAGAACTTTTGGTTTTGATCAATTCGTCATTCCAAAATGTTGAAGCAGGTTTCCCGTGTAGCTTTCTTGATTTATAAAGATTCCTTCCCTAGTTTGACGAATATTTATTCCTAAGAAATGATTGATCATCCCCATGATGATCATTTCGAATTTACTCTTCATAAGATCTTCAAAACCTTTAGATAACAAAGGGTCAGTAGAACCAAACATATTGTCATCAACATAAATTTTAACAATACTTATTGTGACCCCCTACTTTCTTATGAAATAAAGTACGATCAACTGATGCTTGCTTAATTTAGCGATTTTCAAAAAAAATGGTTAGCATAGCATACCAAGCACGAGGTACTTGTTTTAACCCATAAAGAACTTTGTCAAGGATATAAAAAAATTAGGATACTTATTGTTTACAAATCTAGGTGGTTGTTCAACATATACGGTCTCTGTGTTGATAAATGCGCACTTAACATCCATCTGGTAAACATCAAAATTCTTATGAGCTGCATAAGCAAGAAAATGTGTACAACCTCGAGTCTTGTAACACAGACAAATGTTTCTTCGTAATCAACTCCCCTTTATTGTTAGCAACCTCTTACGACTACTCTAGCTATGTTGCAAATCACATTTCCTTCTTTCTCCACCTTATTTTTAAAACCCTATTTAAGACCAACAATCGAAACATTATCAGATTTTGAAATTAACATCCAAACTTTGATTCTTTCGAATTCAGCCAACTCAGACTGCATCGAAATAACCCAATTGGGATGTTCTAATGCATTCATGATTGTTTCAGTTCAATTTTTGAAATAAAGACATTAAACATACAATATTCCTGATGAACATTTGGAACCTCATTACTAGCTCAAATCTGTGCCCATGTTAAAACAACCAAACTAGGATCACCAAGAATTTGTTCTTTGGGATGACCCCTCGTCCATTTCTCCATAGCAGGAAATGTAGGATCAAAGTCCAAATGAGCATCCTCAAATGTCTATTTTGCTTCTTAAAGTTCATCTACAATAGAAATATTATCATTAATATCATGAAATTTATTACCTTGAGCATCATTATCAACATCATGATTAGTTCCCCTTGGCTCCCCCTCAACTAATGGATTCGTTGTTTGGTACTCCCCATCAACACCAACTTGTGAAGTCAATAACTCCCCCTCAACATATTCCTGATGAGTCATCAACTTTACCTCGATGTGAGATGGAGAAATCAAGTGCTCCCCCCTCCACTTGACCATGTGTCCAATTTGGTCTTCATTCAACATTGACTCTTGAGGTTGATGATGAATGAACTTCATTTTATTCATTAATGATTGATGAATTATCAAAATGCTTTGACGCTTTCGGTACTTGATTATCTTTAATAGTAACCTTAACCTTAATTGCCCTATTAGGTATACCAAATATTAAATGAAGATCAACATTGAAAGTAAGCATTTACCCAGATTCTTCATTTGTTTCAGAAAGTATAGGTTTCTTTGAAAATTATCTTTCAAATCTCTTCACATAGTAATCGTTAAATGTGAGATTTAATGTTTCTTCAACTTTTAGTGTTCGCTTGTTCAACACCCTATATGCGACAGAGTTGTGTGAATATTCCAAGAAAATCCCTTCATTAGATTTCCTCATAAATTTAGAAAGATTATCTTTGAGATTCATTATGAAACATCTGCATTCAAAAACATGAAAAAAGTTCACATTAGGTTTCCTTTTGTTAATGATTTCATAAGGTGTGATGTTAAAACGATGATGAATGAATGAACGATTTTGTGTAAAACAAGTTGTCGAAACTGCTTCTACCCAAAAAATATTGAGGAAAATTTGCATATGTGTGCATCGTCCTAGCCGCTTCGCACAACGAACAATTCCTCCTTTTAACAACATCATTTTTCTCTAGTGTGTAAGGAGACCAAAAGTTATTTGAAATTTCCAAATTCGTCAAAAACTAATCTAGAATTTGATTCTTAAACTCTGTTCCATCGTCTCTCTTTATCTTGTGAACTTTCTTCTTCAAAATTAATTTGATGTTTTTGATAAAATCGATCAACACTTGAGTTGTTTTCTATTTATTTCATAGAAATAAAACCTAAGTAAATCATGAAAAATCATTAGCAATTCCTCCTTTTAACAACATCATTTTGCTCTAGTGTGTAAGGAGACCAAAAGTTATGTGAAATTCCCAAATTCGTCAAAAATGAATCTAGAATTTGATTCTTAAACTCTGTTCCATTGTCTCTCGTTATCTTGTGAACTTTCTTCTTCAAAATTAATTTGATGTTTTTGATAAAATCGATAATCACTTGATTTGTTTTCTACTTCTTTCTTAGAAAGAAAACCCAAGTAAATCATGAAAAATCATCAACAATAAAAAGTATGTACTTCTTTTTATTGAGAGATTCAACAGTCAAAGGACCACACAAGTCAATTTGAAGAACTCCCAAAGGTTCAACAATTTTTGAATCAATTGTGATTAGATGACCTTGACAAAGTTGTTTACCCTGTTCACACGATACACTTAACGAATCATTGTCAAATTTTAAAACATGTAAATCACGAACAATATCGTTTAAGACAAGTTTGTTTAAATTTTTGAAGCTAAGATGAGAAAGTCTTTGATGCCGAAATCAGCTGAGGTCAGATTAAGCTTTCAATAATACTCAAACTGAGGGAATTCCCAAAATAAGCTTTATGTCAAAAGTGAACATATCACCCTTCCTCTTTAACGTCAACAATACTTCCTTTGTTTCTTTGTTCAAAATTACACTTCCTTCCTCATCGAAAAGCACTTTGTTCCCAGTTCCAACTACGATTTGAGATAAGCTTATTAGGTTGTGCTTTAACCCTTTAACATAAGCGACTCTTTTCACTATGAACTTTCAATTGGTTAGTTTCCCATATCCCTTGACCTTACACTTCTGATTATTCCCAAACTTTACTACTCCAAAATTCTCTAACTTGCGAAAATCTCTCGAATTCTCCTTTCTTCTAGTCATGTGACACAATCACCCACTATCGATATACCATTTTTTTCATACAGCTCATCACGTAGTACCTGTAATTAGTTAGAGAGATTTAGATCCCCGAGACCTTTTGGGTCCTTGGACATTAGCATGGAATGCAATGTGCAATGAAGAACTAAAGATCTAACTATGAATTTTGGTCTTAATTTTTTCAATTAAGTAACCTTCACCGGCTTTAGACATTGTTGTATAATCATTGAATGCCGAAGTTTCAACCTTGATTTTCTCTTTTTCAACATTTCCTTGAGAAACATCACATTTCTTGGTTTTAACTTCTTGCCATTTTCACACTTTAGAAACTGATTCTGAGAAGAGGTACTTCCATTCAAGATTCATTCATGTAATTCTCATAAGCCTATTGGACTTGATCTTGAGAATACTTTTTCGTCTGGATTTATCTTCCTTTTCCCTCCAACCATTGATTAAGATTTTTGTTTTAATTTTTGCCTTTGACAAAAGATATATACAACTTTTGTTTCAAATCAAGATTTGGAAAACATGGACAATCAGTTTTTAATGGTATATTTTTCTTCACAACGTTCATCATTTTTAAAAATTCATTTGGGAAAATGGTTTTGTGGTCATTGTTGAAAATGATTTTGGTATCGATGTTGATAACCAAAATGAGAATTTTTTTTTGAAATTTGTTTTTGATTTTGTGAGAAACTCATTTTTCCATTGTTCTGAAAATGATTTTGTGAATTCATTTTATTATTTTGAAAACCAGTCATTTTTTGAACATTTTTCTAAACACGATTTGAAGGTTTAACATTCTTTTTCACATTTGCTTTTTGAACAACTTTCGTTTTTTGTAAAAAAAAAAAAAAGAAAACATTTTTGTTGGCAACATTCTTTTTGATGTCTTTTGAATCATCTTTAGAAGACTCTTTTGAAGTATGAGTTTATGATGTTTGAGAAAACTTCTTTTCAAGTTTTTGAGAATTCTTGTGTTTCCGAATCTTTGCCTTTTGAATATCTTTTTGTTTCTTCTAATAAGCTTTCTTTCATGCTTTTGTTTTGGAAATTTCATCTTTCAAATCAGATTTCTCAAATTCTTTGTCATGAGTTTAAGTCTTTTCATTTGATTTTTCGAATCATTAGGATTAGACTTATCACAACCCTTCTTATTCTTGTCTTCGACATTAAACTTAACATCAGTTTTGACAACCCAAACTTTATTAGTTTTCTTTTCATTTTCTTTAGAAAAAGATTTTTGACTCTTTCGATTTTGAAAATCATGTGATCATTTATTTAACTTGTTTTCCTCCATGTTTTGATTTGAGTAAAAACCTTCATCAGTTACTTTTTCATTGTCTTCTTTCAACATCTCATTTATTTCTAGATCAACATTATCTTCATTCCCTTTTGTTACTGCATCTAACACTTTGTACCCAAATCCTTAGAAACCCTAGAATGAAGTGGAGATAGAAGAGAGATGAAGAATCTTCATTCCAATGCTTCTTACGAAGGTCGTGAACAAAAATAATGAGCCAAGGGGTCCTAGTTATAGTTTAGGTAACTTGCAGGCAAAGCAAGATTTGAATTGATTAAATAATAGATTTAATCCCAATTCAAATAATTTATTTATCTGCATCCAGAAACCCTAGAAGAGGCTCCAAAATTGTCCACCCTTGGATGGTTCTAGAATTGCCTTCTTTTTGTTGGGTTTTGTACGCATAAAATACATTCTAAACTAGGTAGCGGAAAAAATGAAACTACGATATACCTAAGTCTCCATGCAACCTATGGATCTATGGTTTCATGCTAACTACATCTACCCTAGAAAACAAAAACATAAAGAATAAAAACATACCTCTTATGTATCCCTTGATTAATATGCTTGATATCTTGATCCTCCATGAAGTTGCTTGGATGAGTGGACCCAAACCAAAATCCCTCTAATGGTATCACACCCATTACACCAAAGTGTGGAATAAAAATAACTAGGTTAAGGGTCAATTTCACAAACCCTAAGAAGGTTAGAAATCATCCCTTTGGGAGGTGGAAGAATAGTTGGCGAAACTTCAAGCCAAGGTGCAAGGAATAATGAAATCCCTAAGGCCCTATTTATAGCCTTGGATACCTTCCAAGGTTTTGTACTCCTTCCCATGATGGATAGGAGCCTAACCACAAAATTCACTCCTTTACCCATGTGGGATGGAGTGATTTTCGTCTAACCCTAATTCCATAAGGGTTTTGGAATATTCCTTATCAACCAATTATTGATCAATTGAATATTCAACCCTTTGATTAATTAAACTGTTAATTAATTCCCAAAATATATTTTTCCAATTGGTTTCTAATTAGTTATTAATTATGATAATTAATAAACCAATTTCTTCATTATTTATTGTACTCAGTTTTGGTCTTGAGGGCAACCCAAAAGGACCCTGTCATTATTAGAAATATTATCAATATTTAATGACCTTGGACACTCTTTCCAACAGTCTCCCACTTGGACAAGTCATCAACTATACGAGGACCAATACTTCTCCAATAATCAACAAAGAGTTATTCTTCCAATGCAACTACCAAACTCTTGGTCTCATCAAGATTCATCCCTTAGATAGTTGATCAACTATTCCTTCGATCTATTATATCCGTATGAACTCGAGACATAGATAATGGTCCATCTCAAAATTAAAGATTATGTTTCCCGCTAAAGATTTGTGAAGACTGCATCTGACTACTAAATTTAACACATCAATTTTAGTCAGGGCTTGGCCAAGCACTTTAGATATCAGCACCATATCATCAAGGGGCCCATAGTCCATAGATATTGCTTCTCCTCTTAAGGCAGAAGGAACAGAAAAACTTCGACTACATAGTTTTTGTCTATTCCATCATGTCATACATGGGCATGCCCTTTATGACTACTAGTTATGGATAACATTCGAATAGACCAATGCATAAAAGAATCATAGAGAAAAACTCCACATGTATCTAGGTTTGAAGAATAAAATATATTGTTGTTAGAATTACTCATGACTGTATTCATGAAGCAATGTCTAAGCATGGGTTGGTCCAATACTTAAATATCTATTAAGAACACATGAGTGTTAGCACAATCTCTATGCTATGTCCAATCAATATGGATAATCCACTAATACTCATGATAGTCGTGAATCACTACTTACTTCCAAGAGTATGACTGACTGTGGACATTTGAGTAAATTAATACTCGGGAAGTGGATTCCAAACATGCAAAAGGAGAACGTAGTAATAAGCTAATTGAAATGACCAAACTCCATCATATGTTAAGATCTCCACTTAATAATCGCCAAATAGAATTAAGACTTATACTTCTTTAAATTCTCAGGTTTAAAACATTCCAAACTAAGAGTGCTTAAGCCAATTCATTTTCAAATGTAATGCCTCTCGACATTGTCTGATTATCAGACTTGTCAGTGACATTGGCTTATGGAATGGATCGACAAGATTATCTTTCGATATGAATTATTGACAATTATGTATTTACATTTGAATCACTATCAAATGTGTTGGTATTTACTAAGTATGTATCTTATGGGCTTGTGTGACTTGGGATCCATACTCGAGGTAATTTCACCTTTATAGTCACTAGAAACTTCAAAAAGACCATCAATTATTGAATTTCAACAAAGATATCACTAATGAATCTCTTTTAGTCACATTGTTTTCTTTGCAATTTAACCAATTGCAATATACTCTATGTTTTTTAAATCCACAATGATGTATTACTTGGTAATCTTCTAAGCTATTATATCACCATTCAGTAAAAGCACAAATTTTGACTACGAATGAAATCATTTTCATAAGTGTGGAACTTAGAATAAATATAACTCTTACAATGATCTACTCCATACTATCAAGATCATTTCCTTTGTCCTCCTAGGACACTGAAGAATGTTCTTGATCTTGATTCGTTGATTCTTTCCAAATTGATTTAATCCAACTTGTCATGCTAAAGGCATACGAGTCAATAGATCTGGTACATCTCATGGCATATATGATTGATCCCATAGAAGAAGCATGTAGGACACGATTCATAATTTCCAGTTCAATCGTAAAACTAGGATATTGTCATTGCTTAATGTTATGCCATATTTTAATAAGCACAAACTCCTTTTCGAGTTCTGTCTGTCGAGTTTCCTCAAGATTCAATGTACTTTTGCTCAATCAAACGAATCACTTTGATCTATCTCTATAGATCCTTATTATGTACATGTTCTGTATCTCCCATGTATATCATAGCGAGAAATTCTCATATGAAGCCAAGTTTTTACATTTGCTAAGTTAGAATATAGTTTCCTATGAATCGTACATTATCTATGTATAATAAAAGGGTGAGTACAATGCTCCCACTAGCATTGACATATATATGGTTTATCTATGTTTCTCAAAATTCAAACTCCATGAACATTCTCAATGAAACAAAGATTCCAGTTACTCCCATTAGCTTGGATATATGTATGGCTTATCTTTATTTCTCAAAATTCAAACTCCTTGAGCTTTTACATTGAAATAATGATCCTACTTGCAAGATTCTTATTTTGGTCCATAAATGAACCTATTTAGCTGACACATCCTTCACAACCTATCTTGGATTGATTGTGTGATTGTTCCTATCCATCCTTGTCTCCTTTTGAAGATCCACTTACACCTAATGATCAAGGTCAAGTGCTTGATCTACCATGTCTTGACATACATGGGCTGAATCTCACTTTCCAAGTCTTCATTATATTTTGTAGCCTTTAGGGCCTACCATAGCTTCCGATAACCAGTATACTCTAATTGCTCAATACATGTGACTCATTTATCTTAGTAATATAAACTCTTATATAACTAGGTGTATGATGTCCTCTATCAGATCTATAAGGAAGAGGTGGAAATATGTTAGTTTCCTCAATAACTCTTTCAATCTCGAATTGAATGCTAGGTCCAACTTTAGGCTCCTCGTTGGTTGACTCTCGAATCTTATCAAGATCAATGTGGCTCCCACTAGCCATTTTGGAAATCAGATCCCTCTCTTGGAAGAATGCCCTTCGAGCAACATATACTTTCTTCTCAAAAGGATTGTTGAATAATTATCCAAAATTCTTGATTAGTTCTCCAGCGAGATAACACATCTTTATTCTAAGTTCTAGATTGTCGAGCAATTTATGATGAGCGTAAGCCTCATAATTATAGACTTAAATATGTGTTAGTGAGGATTGAATCCCACTTCACATATGAAAGGGTTTTTCTTGAACCTACTTAGTTGGTACAAGAGCAAAGGACTTCTCGTAACACTATTCATGGTATAATGCACGAATTGTTAGCAAGCATAGTGTGACTCATCTAACATGAAATCAATCAATGATTTGTATCTCTATCCAACTACGACTTCCAGGGTTAGTGTTATGGTTAGAGATAGCTTGTGAGACTCTTTCACAGTTACTTAGATGATCGATAATGTTTTGAATGAGATGATCACTATCGTATCTGATCGTATTTCCCAGTCGATTCACAACTTCATTTTTTTGAGAGATCTGAATACCTGAAAGGTTCCAGACTCATGTTCAAATGAAGTTGTTCTTACCATGTATCACGGCTTAATCTGAATGGTCCATTAGTGCAAACTAATTCCAATGGATATTCACATCACCGAGTGATGTGTTCATCATCTATCTTGATAAACAAAAACTGCATTTATCACAAGACTCAAGGTCATATGATATCCAAAATCCAATCCAACTGGATAATTGGTAATGAATATTTCATTTATATGTCCAAGACTATGATTCCACAAATACACTTCACCCAAACCTTTGGATGTATTTGAATAAATACTTATTATGGTTAATATGAACGATCCATTAGTTAAACTAATTTCAACAGATATTCGCACAATAATACATTTTATTCAAATATTTGAATCAGCTTTGATTTGTTGTTAGTATACTTGCTTCATAGATTTCGTGACTTTCCTTTAACTTGTTTTACATTTAAATAAGTCAGAAATATCTCATGAAATATATTATAAACAATTTCAATTATAAGACCATAGAATATGCATTTAAGAAAAGAATTGTCTTTTCATCCTATGAATAGTAGCAAGGGCTTGCCATTCATGATCAAATTTATCTTCTTCATTCTTCAGTCTTCTTACTTTATTTTAGTCACTACACATTCTTGCAAATGTTAGTACTTAATACTTAATAAAATACTCAAGGTTTAGAAGTAATTTTCTGATAGCATTATGAATCCATATATATGATTGAACATCAAACATGAGAGAACTAGTTATCTCTTGATCCTATGAAAAGTAACAAGGGCTCGTGCTCCATGATCAAATTTAACTTCTTCATGTTTCAGTCCTTTCACCTCAAATATATACTTTGGGCATATACGCTCTCTAAGTCCTTGCTTGTTATGGAAACGAATAACTATTAGAACATGTCTCAGAATAAGCATTCTTCTGTCCGTGGTATTTGGGCCTACATTAGGTATACCAGCACTAATCGCCTTTTAACCTGTCACACCCCCAAACCAAGGATGGCGGAAACGTCCGAAGGTGACAGACTTCATGTATAGTATCACAACAACGAGTATAATAGTGCTCAAAGTAAATACAACCATCATAAATATAATTGAAAAACTTACACCATAGTATGAGTTTACATGTTTCAAAATCTATTACACTATGATGACAAAATGAAATGTTTGACGATTTAACGTCCCATCCTCAAAAGCTGTTGATTTCCTATTTCACTAATTTCCACGTTGACGATGTAATCATTGATGGAAACGATGCAAATAAGATTCAAGAAACAAAGGACCAACTTGATAAACAATTTAGCATTAATGATTTGGGCCCATTGAAGTATTTTCTTGGCATTGAGGTGGAAAAAACAGCGGATGGGATTGTTTTGAGTTAACGAAAATATACTTTAGACATTTTGGAAGATTATGGGATGCAAGAGTGTCATCCTAGCTCCTTTCCTATGGAGCAAAACCTACAGCTGGACCTGTAGACTAACAATCCATCTGTAGAAGCTGGCCAATACCGTAGTTTGATTGGTCGATTGTTGTATCTTCAAGCCACTAGACCATACATAACATATGCAGTCAACATGCTCAGTCAATTTGTAGCTGACCCAAAAGTGGAACATATAAATTCAACTCTACGTGTTCTCAGGTATCTTAAAGCTACTCCTAGTCAAGGGATTTTATTACCTAAAGAGGTAGGTTTATCACTGAAAGCCTATTGCGATTCAGATTAGTTGGGATGTACTTACACGAGACGGTCTAGAACAGATTATGTGCTTCTTTCGGGGGGAGCACCCATCTCATGGAAAACTAAGAAACAAATGGTAGTGTATCGTTCCTCTGCTGAAGCGGAGTATCGTGCCATGGCTATCGTTGTTAGTGCGATTCTTTGGGTTAGGTGGTTGTTAAAAATCTTGCAAGTACCACAAACAAAAGCGACACCGCTACTTTGTGACAATGAAGCAGCTCGTCACATTACCAACAACCCTGTGTTCCATGAAAGAACAAAACAAGTTGAAATGGACTGTTATTTTGTCCGACAAAGAGTCGAGTCTCAAGAAATTGAACCTGTTTGCGTGACCACAAAACTTCAAGTTGCCGATATCTTCACAAAAGCTCTGGGTGGTGAACGATTGAAGATGTTGCTGTCCAAGCTGGGCATTCGGAACCTCCATCCTACAGCATGAGGGGAAGTAAAGGAATTCAAATATCTGGATATATACATTTGAATTCTAGTCTTATCTTGTTCTAGTTTTTTGCTTTATCTTATTTGTTTTGTTCTTATCGTTTCCTTGATTTGAGAAACGAATTTGATGTATAAAACCCATGGTTTAGAAGATGAATAAAATAAGACTCTGATTTACCAATTTCTATAAAAAAAAGAGATGTATTAATGTATAATGGATATTCATATTTTCTTATAATTATATTAATTTAAAATTACAATAATTGATTATAAAAAAAATTAAAATGTTAAAGTGTATGATTTGGGCAACGCGGGTATATATAATATTTAAATATTAAACTAAATAAATATGATATTTTGATGGTTATTAAAGACCAAAGTTTTCATTAATAAATGACATATTTAAATGAATTTAAAAAAAAATTCAATAAATTTTTGGAAACATAAGTATGAATATATTTTTAAAAGGCTCACTAGACGTGGTTTTAAAGCATAACAATTAACAACAAACATAACCTTTAAAAATATTTAAGAAATAGAAAGTGATTTGTTTACAGCAATTATTCTTCACACACAATAATTTATGTTTTATAAAATTATACAACACAATATTTTAAAACATAAATTATTATGCACGAAAAAAATAAAAAAATAAAAGAAAAATAAAAGAAAAAAAAAACCAACAAACTGTTATCTAAAAATAAGCTCCAAAATCATTTTATCGCTTTTGTCCAAAAAAAAAAGATAGGATTTAGTTCAATTATCACTCTCGTGGTCTCGTTGCTTGGCAAACATATGAAAACTAGACCCACTGGACCCAATAACTAAAATAAAAGTTGGGCTGCCCTTAAATGGTCCAAGACCAAGTTATAATGATAATGTACCACTCCACCATTCATAAATTAATGGGCCCACAAACACGAACAATAACATTAAGTATAACCTCTATGTAATATTTGGTAGAATACATAATATATATTCGCGAAAATATCAACTTAACTCAAATGATTTTCTTAACTACAGTAAAACCCCTCAGTAAATAAGGTAGTTGAAGAGAGTTCCATACTTTCGTAAGTGTAACAAATCACATGAGTTTTATTATGTCAAAATCCATCTACAGAATTTTAGCAAAAAACGTGAGTTAATAACTGCAATATTAACCCTACCAAAGAATTGAGTGATGTGATGGTACAAAATACGAAAAATTCATTGTATATCAAAAAGTGTCATTGTTCGGTGGATGTAAAAGAAGATAAAAAGGGTTTGCTAAAACATGTAGGATACCACATTTTCATGCTTTGACAACTTGGAACATTGCCATGTTGCTTGTTTAAATCATCACACTTAAAGCACTTACGTCTTTATCTATGCTTCCATAGCCAACAAGATATTCGTACATTTGACTTCTGAACTTTCCAAAATGTGTTTTCAATTGACTAATTTAAATTAGAACAAATACCAAATTTTGGTATGACGTTTTACGCAAAATCTCAAGTTAAATCCATTTTTAAATCGTCATGATTTTGTACCTAAGTTTGTATATATATAGTTTTTTTTTTTTTTTTGAACCGGCAAATTTAATATATTCTTAAACTAACATCTAATTTGACACACAAAACTTGAACATTTGACCTTAAAGATGGAAGTCACTACCAGATACCGTTGGACTAAAAGGGTTTCGATACTTGCTTATCAAGGTTGGTCCAATGACTCATCCAAATTTTTAATATTATTCAACGTTTATAAAAGAAATTCTAGAATCTATTTTTTTTTTTTTAAATTGAGGACATCTTATAATATTTGATAAAATAAAAAACAAATAACGAGAACTATACATGCTTGATCGATATTATCAAAAAAAAATTGTATATTTAATTTTAATAAATATTCAATAAACACTTATAATTAAATTGGAAATTATTTATTTTTTAGAAATAATAATTTTCATTAGGAAACAAGGTTGTAAAAAAACGTTCGACGTTAGCTAGTCGGTGGACTGGGGTTAAGGGATTAATCGGTTAGGCGGAGATTAATCGGGGACCATTAATTGCCAATTTGTTAGATTTTAAAAAATTAAATAGGACTAATATCATATAAAAGTTCATAAATACCAGTAATATCATAACAAAATAGGTTAATATGATAAATACAACACTAATCATATCTAAAATAGTTTCTATTGAGATATATAACTTCTTCAAAGTGTTAAAATTTTATCGGGTTCTACTGTTTCAGTCATTTTGTATGCATGGATTAATCGCTAGGCGCTCTCTAATCGGTCGAGTAGCGCCTAGGGATTAGTCGAGATTTTTACAACATTGTTAGCAAGTAACATTATATAATTCATGTGGTATGAATTCATAAGTCATGTACAATATTTTGGACTAGGTAAATTCTTTTGCCTTTTACCAAAAAGTTAAAGTTTATATTTTATATACTTGTCTTATAAAATATAAAGATTTTGTTTTCTTTTTGTGAAGAATGGCCGAAATTAAAAGAAAGAAAGAGGGTATGAACTTTTGATTAGTTTAATCAAAAGTAAAGGGTTTCTTTCTAGTAGGGGGGACACCATGTCTTAGGGCATGTGTTATCTTATAGCCTTAAGACTATTTGTGTAATATTTGCACTTTATGAGGCTTATATTTGGCTTGCTTTTCTTGGTCTCCAAAACTATAACATGCTTATGCATGTGTACTCTCTATTTGTCATTCATCCTTTCTTGAATATTACTTGCTTATTCATATGCTCTCTTGAAGTCCTTATTGGTTATGAACTCTAAACTTTAGAGATTCAGAGTTCTATACAAAAGAACTAGCATTCTACATCAAGTTGAATCGTTGTTGGTGTCTATAAATTTCATCATTCTTCATCAACTTTCAAGCCTCCCACGAGGATCCAAAGAACCACATAGGATGTAATTTCTCCATCTTATTCTTTGGTTGGTTTTTAATCTTTCAACAACTTGAAATATGATCCTTGGTGGGTTTAACTTGTCTATGTTATACAAAATAGTAAGTCTTTCGTTGTTAAATCTCTTGTTTTTTAAACTAGTTTTTGAATATACCGAACAGAAACATGCACAACACATATACATTTAAGAGCTTAGGTCGATTAAATATAATTAGTAGATGTCAATAGACTCATGGAGAGTTATGTTCGTACCTATATTAGCAAGCTTAAAAAAAGATATTGAACTTCCAAAAATAGATAAGATCCACAGAAACCCCAATACATGCATGAATCAACATAATATGTCACATTCTTTTTCATGTTACTGGATAAAAAAAGTTAGATTACAATTATCTTCATTAGGTGGTTCTTTTTTTATTGATAGAACTTACTCTGGTAAGCTATAGAAAGAGTTACTAGATAAATTCAAAGAAAGGAGGCTTTTCCCCAATTAAGTCCTAACTTTTTCTCATCTGAACGTCACTTAATGGGGAAAACTGAAAGAGGGTATATGTCTCAATCAAAGTCAAGGGTCACTAGAGAAATAAAATTAAAACGTATTTCTAAAGTTTCTGTAGCACAATGAATAAAACGAGAACATTAATAGTATATTTGGTACAATATCATATAAAAAACATTCGAAAGTACAATATTATAAATTAGGAAAAGTTTCAAAGTTCAATCCTTAATAAGAAAAGAAAGTGAATATAGAATGTTCTAATTGAAAAAAAAAAGATGTTATAATAAAGCATACCTTTGAAAGTTGAAATGGAACATGTACTTTTTGTTTGAAACATGATATTAAAATTCTAATTTCTCATTGCTATAATTGTTGCAACAAATTATACCTAGAAACAAAGAGATAATTTTGTTAAAATGATAAAAAAAATGGTACATTAAAGTCGGATATGATAACGACATAACCAAATTCTAAAGCTATAACAAAATAGAGAAAGGGGTAAATGAAGTAATGAAAGTCTGATGCTATTAAGAATATCTAAACTGCTACCTAAGCTTCAAGGATAAGTGTCAAAATAAGAAAGGGGATAAAAGATAATTTTGGTGCATACATTGCCAACAAATATTGACCTTGTATCCACTTCTTCCTTGCCTGCCTGGCAGCCAAACCGGCAGGATATGTAGACAACCATAATCAAAAAAGTGAAATTCTTTTATCATAAGAATCATTAAAATTACTCATTTCCTTTAAATAAGTCAACCAATTAATAAAATTACCTATTTATGAATGCGATTTTCCTCATCGACAAGTCTACACAACAACATGTTGGTTGAAAGGAATTTGTTGAGTATTAAGTGTTGCGTCTATGGGCCTTTGTATTTAGTCTTTTGTATATCCGATTTGGGCCTTTCCACTTGTGATTAATGATTAGGGTTTTACTATTTAAGGTGCATGCATGCATGCATCGTGTTTTGGTTAATAGTGTCATTGTAAACCCTACACACCTGTACAGTAGTAGTTCTTTATCGAGCTCTTCTGAGGTTCTGATTTATAATCATTCGACACATTCTTGATTCATATTCCGTGTTTGATTGTTCATACTTGTTTGAATATAATCAATCTTAAGAGTTTTCGGCTCTTCAATTGGTATTAGAGCAGGAGACTGTGTAATCTATACACATCTCTTCTGTTGAAAGAGTTTTTAGGGTTTCCGTTATTATAGGATCTGGTTCTGCCGTCATCGTTGTTATCAACACTAGTCCTTAATCTTTATATTACCCAAAAACCATTTAGTTTACACATTTGATTCATATAGGTTTTGTCAATCTCAAAACATAACAGACGAATCTCATGTTAACTCAATAAATCTTTCAAGCGACATTGGATCTACAACCAGAATTCCCATTCTTTTTCCCAACGATTATGAAGTGTGGGCGTTGCATTTTGAAGACTACGTCCTCGGGCTTGAAGATTATGGCTATTTGATTTGGGAAGCTATTACTGTTCAGACGTTCACTCCTATAGGAATAAGAAGATAAATTAAAACTCAGCAAGACTACAACAAGCTTCTTCTTGATGTAAAAGACTTATCACATGATGAGAAGGACATGCTAATAAGAAATGTTAAAGCAATGAGAATTATCAGGTTTGCCTTGCCACCAGACACTTTCTGTTTGGTTAGTTCGTACAATACAGCAAAATCCATATGGGATAGGCTTAAGGAATTGTACTCAATTGATGCTGATCTCGAGCATTCTACTCATACTTTATTGCTTTCTTAGTTTGGAGGGTTTACGCAAAAGACAGAAGAGAGTTTGGATCAAACTTTCAATCGCTATAATCATCTTTTTAGTTGGATGATGAAGTACAAGATCGGACGTGAACTAATCAAGGAAAAAGTCACGTTCATGAACGGGGTGAGATCTAAGTGGAAGGCGGTTGTGTCTACTGTGAAAGCGCATGAACAGTTCAAGAACTACACGTTGGTAAAGCTTGTTAGAATATTGAAGTCACAAGAAGCTGAAGTGACGAAAGAAGGAAAGATTGTTTCTGGGATGGGATCACTGGAACTTTCTGCAAAGGGTAAAAAGGTTGTAGATGTTGATGATTTGGAGTCGGGTCTCTCCGACTGCAAACTCATTAAAGAAGAATTCGCATTAATGGTATCTAATCCAAAGAGATTCGCAAAGAAGAACTTTGGTAAAAACAAGAACCAAAACTGGCAGGGCAGTTATAGCTCTGAAAAGGTAAAGGAGGAGAGTCTGAATAAGTCTCAGAAAGAAGAAGCAAAGAAGGATAAGAAGCTTATGGGAGACTCTGGCTATGATTGTAACTGCTATCATGGCAAAAACCATCTAGCCAAGGAGTGTATGCTGAGAAGATTAGATGAGAACAAGGAGGGAGAGGATGATAAACCTTCTTATCTCCAGAAGCTAGAGAAGATCAAAAAGAAGACGAATAACGATAACACCATGCCTGCTTTAATTGTGCAAGAAAACGAAGCTAAATACGAGTTTGGCAGAGTTGAGATTTGGTCGACTGACTCTGAAGATGAAAAGGTTCGCAGACCTACCCATGGTAGGATCTTTGTAGCGAAGGATGAAAGTTCATAGCTTAATGGGAGGTGTTTGATGGATACAAGCAAGGTGTTAGAATTGGGAGGCTATGCATCAGATGGTGGATGCGGTGCCGATCGCTGTTTTGCTGTGAAACGAGTTGTAGAGCAAATAAATGAATGTAAGCTGATGGTCAATAAAGTAAACTCCATTCTCGAATCTTTAAATATACCTCTATCTAGATATGAAACTGAATTGAACGACTTAAAATACACATTTTCAAGTTTCAGTGACCTCGTGGAAAACGAAGAGTCGATATGTAGTAGAACCCATAAACAAAATTAATTCAAGCTACGAGAAGGGAAGTCCAAGTGGAACTAAGAACGTTCCAAGTGAAACATCGTCTATTTAGACCGAATCTCCTATCAGAAAGCCAAAACCTAGGGCAAGCATTCATAAACCCTCTGAGCAGTTCGCGGCTCAAAAATGCTAAAGGAATGCGAGATACAACAAGAATCTCAACGAAAGAAAGCAGTTTTGGCAGTCAATGAATCCCAACTTCGTTCATAGAGAAAATTCCAATCCAAATGTGAAGGTCTCTTCACATGCGAACCTTAAGAGTCCTCATTGAAATAAGTCTTCACAGGTCACGCATCAAAAGGTTTTACAAAGACCATCCTTTCCAAATCATGTGAAACCTATGCAAAAAATCCAACTCTCACTTCTCTCCTAATAAGAATGTTTCACATTCAGCCAAGACATCGCAAGATGTTCAAGGAAAAGGAAAGATAGTTTCGGAGCCTAAAGTGTTGGATTAGGTGTCTAAGCCCATAACTATAACTGAGATGTACTTGACCCGATAGTAGCATGATCCTTTTGGGTTGCCTTTCACCAGTGCAATTTGATAGGACGGACTTTTGAGAATAAGGTTATTTGTGATTTATTAATACAATATAAGTATAATATATTAATTTAGAAATCATATTATTTAATTGGTATTGATAAAGCATTAATTTGGAATTAATTTAGTGAACAAAAGAGACTGATTATATATACAGGGACTGATTAAGTAAATCAATGATTCTTATAGTGTGGGCCAAAGATCCATGGTTAATTAGGATGGGCTAAAACAATATAAAAGGCCATGGAGGTTTAACCCATCGAGCCTAAGTAATATGAAGGGTCATGGTGCGTTAGGGTTTGCATGGATGAAACCCTAGCCTTTGTAACACTATAAAAGCAATCCCCTAGAGCTAAAATTGGTTGCCCAATCATTCTAAGAGTGTGATAATCGATTTTGAGCTAACTAGCCTATTCTCTCAAGCCTCCTCTTGCATTTGGCGTTTGTGACACATTATAGGCATCACACATGAGGTGCTAAAGCTTTCTAAGGCCAAGAACTTTAAAGTACATAAGAGGTATTCATCAAACTATGAGTTTTATATTGTATATCCACTATTGTTTTCTAGTTAGGATGTATGCTTTGGAAAATTGAAAATGCATGTATAATTAGAGAAAACATAGATCGATAGCATCTAGGGTTGCATGTGCACCATAGGAGTGTTATAATGCTTAAAACCCAACATAAAGTTCCTCTCAAAGATCCAAAGCTAATTCTAAAATAGTTGAGAAAAAGGTGGTTAAACAACAAATCCAAAATAAACAGAAGAAACCATCCACCAAGGATGCGAACTCTAAAGACAAAAGGATTATTGTTTTTCAAATCACAAAGAAAGATACAACAACTTTAATAAAACGAACTTATTTGGTTGATCTTGTTATTTCTTTTCCTGTGAAAAACTCACGAGGGCCCAAACAAATTTGGGTTCCTAAATCTGCTTAACTTTCGCAGGTAATACATGACGAGCAGTTTGACTCTGTATGGTATATCGACAGTGGCTTCTCGAATCACATGACATGAAGAAAGGAGGAACTACGAGAGTACAGAGCACTATAGGATGGAGGCAGAGTGAAATTCAGCAACAACTCACTTGGTGAAATCAAAGGTTATAGGATGATAACCAATGAAGAGTTTTCAATTCGCAAAGTAGCGTATGTGGAAGGACTGCAACACAATATTATTAGTGTTTCGTAGTTGGTAGTGGGAACAGGACTGAAAGTATCATTTGACGAAGAAGGATCAGAGATAATTGAAAAGAAGTCCAAGACGGTGCTCCTGAAATCAGAACGCAAAGGCGAAATGTATCCACTGAATCTGAATCCCATCAACGGGAAGCCTATAATTTTATTGCTTGCGAAAGCTTCTACTAATGACAGCTGGCTATGGCACAGGAGATTCTCGCATCTCAATTTTAGAGATATCAACAAGCTTGTTCTTCGTGATCATGTGCGAAGGTTACCACTCCTGAAATTTGACAATGAACATCTATGTGCAGCCTACGAAATGGGGAAACAAAGCAGAAAGAGTCATCTAACAATCGTGAATACAAAAGTCATTGAGCCACTTGAACTTTTGCATATAGACCTTTGTGGTCCTTTTGCAATTGAAAGCGTTGGTGGTAATAGATATATTCTTGTTATTATAGATGATTTTTGTATATTCACTTGGGTGCATTTTCTTAAATAGAAATCGGAAGCCACTCCTAAGCTCAAAGACTTTATAAAACAAATAGAGCTTCAACTGTGAAAGCTGGTTCGTAATGTTCACAGTGACAATGATCTGGAGTTCAAAAACCAACCATTTGAAGAATTCTTGACTTCGAAAAGACTAACTCACAATTTTTCAGCTCCTTATACTCCTCAACAAAATGGGGTAGTCGAAAGATGAAACCGTTCATTGTGTAAAGCTGCGAGAACCATGTTGTCATTCGCAAATATGCCACTTTACTTCTGGGCGGATGCGATAGGGACTGCTTGCTTTACCCAAAACCAATCTATCCTCAATAAGCGATTCTCAATCACCCCATACGAAATAATAAATAATGGAAAACCTAATGTTAAGTTTTTCCATGTTTTTGGTTCCAGGTGCTTCATCTTCAACTCAAAGGAACAAAGGAACAAATTCAATGTGAAGGCTGACGAAGGTATCTTCCTAGGGTACTCTTTAACTTCCAAAGCATACAGGGTTCTCAAAAAAAGGTTTGAAAGGATTGAGGAAACTTACTATGTTACATTTGATGATAATTACGTGAAGAAGTTTAAGAAGAATGATGGTCAAACACAGGAGATCTTCCCTAAACCGAATCCTGCTACCATCCCACTCTCCAATCTATACAAGGAGTTCATGAACTTATTCGATGAGCCAGAGAAAGCAATCTCCTTAGAGTCCAAAGTAGCAGACAACAAGGAAGTCGACCTGAAGAAAATCATTAATGATGTTGTGAAAGAAATGGAATAGGAGAATCCCACTACGAAAGATCCTGAAGCTCCATCGCAACCTACAAAAGCGAATGCTACATCGTAGGAGGAGGGTTCTACTTCAACATCCTAATCTGATCCACCTGTTCAGGGAGAGAACGAAACCCATGAAGTCAACTTAGAGCCACCTTGCTTGGTGGAGAATCCAAATCCAGAAGATGATAATCATACATCATTCGAGGGGGAGAATGGAAATGCGAATGATGATTCCGATGTACAATCAGAATTTGAAGACGTTAATGCATAATTGGATCCAACATATGATCCAAATTACCCTCCATTAGCTAAATGGACCAAAGATCACCTGAAAACTAAAGTAATTGGAGATTTGTCTTCAGGCGTTCTTACAAGAGCTCAACAAAAGGCGAAGCGAACTGTACTATTCTCCAAAGTGGAATTTTTCATGTTCAATTCGTTTATCTCCAAAATTGAACCTAAAAATGTTCAAATTGCTCTTGATCATTCTGATTAGGTGCAAGCAATGCATGAGGAGCTTAATGAATTTGAACGAAACAAAGTCTAGAGACTTATTACCACTCCAAAGGATGCTTATGTTGTTGGTCTTAAATGGGTATTTCACAACAAAATGAATAAGGAAGTCAATGTGATAGGAAATAAGGCATGACTCGTAGTAAAGGGTTACCGTCAGGAAGAAGGCATCGACTACGAAGAAACCCTTACACCCGTTGCAAGGTTAGAATCTGTTCACATCTTTCTTGCATACGCAACACACAAGAACTTTGAAGTTTATCAGATGGATGTCAATTGTGCATTCCTAAATGGGGAACTAGAAGAAACAGTGTATGTGGAACAACCACCAGGCTTGATAAATGAAAAGTATCCGAACCACTGTTACATTCTGGACAAGGCAGTTTACGGTCTAAATCAAGCTGCAAGAACTTGGTATGAAACTCTAACTTGTTTTTAAAAACATGCTAAATTTAAACAAGGATCTGTCGACCCAACCTTATTTTGCAATAAAGATGGTGACCATTTGATGATCATCCAAATTTATGTTGATGACATCATCTTCGGATCTACTAACCCCAACTTAACAGCAGGGTTCCAAAAGTTGATGGAAACTAAATTTGAGATGAGCTCCATGGGTCCGATTAACTTTTTTCTTGGCTTGAAAATAAGATAGAGATGGGATGGGATACTTATCAATCAGGAGGCTTATACAAAGACCTTACACTCCATGTTTGGAATGGTGGGGGATTCAAAAGTGAAGGTTCCCATGGCATTCAGAACAAAACTAACTCCATCTCTGGATAAACCGGCGGCTGATACGACTCTTTATCGTTAGATGATAGGGTCATTGATGTATCTAACTGCCAGTCATCTAGATATCATGATTTTTGTTTGCTATTGTGCTAGGTTTCAAGCTAATCCACATGAACCTTACATGACAGTTGTTAAGAACATCTTCAGGTATCTCAAGCGAACATCCTCATTGGGAATATGATACCCTTCGAGTCCAGGTTTCTTTTCGCAAGTGTTTTCGAATGCTGATCTTGGAGGTTGTGGTCTAGATAGGAAAAGTACAACGGGTGGATGCCAATTTCTTGATGGAAAACTCATAAGTTGGCAATCTAAAAAGCAAACTTGCGTCTCCCTATCGACTGCTGAAGCAAAGTACATAGCTACTGCATCATGTACCTCACAAGTTATTTGAATTCAGAGTCAACTTCGTGACTATGGCATCAACATGAAACAAATACCCTTATATTGTGATTATGAAAGCGTCATTCACATTTGTCATAACCCAGTGCAACACTCAAAGACGAAACACATAGTACTGAGGTATCACTTCATCAAACATCATGTGGAAGATGGAAACGTTGAGAAACACTTTGTAAGATCTGATGATCAGCTAGCCGACATGTTTACGAAAGCCTTACCTGAACAATCATTCAATCACCTTCTTCAAGGCTTAGGAATGATAGAGGCCGAGTATATTCCGAAACCACCTTAGCAGTCATAATTTTTTGATTGGCCTGCGAATTGGTGCGAATGCTCGCAACGACTAGCAATCCTATTTTGTCCTGTAAATTGGTGCAAACGCTCACAGTGACTCGCAACCAACTGTTCACACTGCAAATATTTGCAGTGACTCGCAGTCAACTGTTCATTCGTGGTTTGGAATTTTCCTGCATCCGTTGTACATTTTCGTTACTTAATTCTGTTTTTGCTTCTTTTTCAGAAAATGAAAGTCCAAAAATATTTTATTTGTTTTGTTTTTTTATTCATTTTTCAAAACATTAAAATCCAACAATATTTTACTTCTTTATGTTTTTATTTCTTTTTCGGAAAAACTAAATTACGAAAATATTTTCTTTATTTTCTTCACTTTTATTTGATTTATTTCAAAAAATACCAAAAATATTTGATAATTGAGTAGGTTTCCACTCAAGATCTTGGTGATCTCAATTACAAATGATGGGGCAAGTATAAACTTTCTTATCTCTGCACTTGTTAAGTGTCCCTAGAAGCATGCTGATGCATGTAGACCAAAGCCTCAAATACTTTCTATGTTGACGCCTTAATGAATTGATAACACCAATCGTTTTTTCCGAATAAGGCTCTTAATTCACATAAGTCATGAGCTACTTGACTCTTCTCACAAAGAGTTAAGAGTTCAATGCTTAGTCACTTTCGCATAGCAGAGGTACAATATTTCATTGAAACCACCTCATACCATTTTCCATCACTTTCGCAGTTACAAATATAACCCTTGAGACTCTTAGAAATTACCATTGAGGTTTATGGTTATAACCAATTCTGTGTTTATGATCTTAAATTCGTTATCACCACGAATTGAGTGAAACCCAAAATCCAACACAAATATACGAATTGACGTTGAACAATTTACATGTTCTAGATATTTCACCTTGGAATTGACGAATGCCCACTTTCGTGGTTAGTACCTTGAAATCTCGTTTTTCCTTTTGTGAGATCTTAATGAAATGTTCTAGACCTATGACGTTTCTACCCAACAGATTCAATTTTTTAATTTTTATTGAGATTTCTATGCGAATCATATTCACTCAAAATAATTCCACAACATACATGTTTTTATGACTACACGAGTCATACAAGTACTTCATCCGAACGCTCGTACTTATATCAAGTTTCGTCGTTTGATTGAAGATAAAACCAGCTTTCAGCCCAAAAAAAAGATGCCTTTCGCTGTTTCTTAACAAACAAGTGATCGTAATTCAACGGGATACCACACAGACACTTTATAGTCTCTCTTGACTTCAGAGGAAGAGATCATTTCCCGAGATGTACTGCTTTGTGTCTTAATAAGACATCAGCAATATCACACAAAATTTTGATTTATTTCTTTATCTTTGGCGCACTCTTACACAAAGATCCTTGTGATTTTCCAAAGTCTGGTTCATGATACTCACATTTACTTTTAGTTTCGCAGACTGATAATAGTTATTCATCGCCAAGGTTAATAAAAGATCAACTGCAAAAGCGCGTCACTGAAACGGATCCTTAACGGATAAGATATGGGCGCGAGAATTTGAACAGGCGTTGATTGGACGCCGCCTGACACACGTCACAGCTGTCAATCATGCCTTTTTAGACGACTTTTCAGTAACCGATGCAACAAATCGATGGATTTCTCTCACTTCTATATTGTATAAAAGGATTTCGATGCTTCATTAATCAATTACCACTTTCAAAAAGCAAACAAATCCTCCGATGATTATTCTCTGTCTACTGTTCATCGTTTTTATCAACACACATCAATGGCAACTTCATCAGAGACTCCTTCTGTTGTAGAAACCATGGTGCAGTCTTCAATCCTCACCATCAAGGCCAATCAGAACATGGTTCTCGATCTAGACCCCACCAAATACAACGAGTTCCTTCAACCCATCGTCGAATTTTTATGTTACTCTCCACTCATCATCGCCCTTACTAAATCTGAAATTGTTCTTCTGGTGCATCTTTCAAAAGCCTACTCCACTGCAAGCTATCAAAAAGGGGAAGAATTTTTCACGTTCGAGATCCACAACCACAAAACCCACATCACAAAATCAAGATTTTGTCAGATCCTAAGGCTTCCTCTGGGTCGTGACCTAGTTAATCCTGAAAGTATCTCAAACTCAATGATTCTAGAAATGTTCTTCCAGATGGGCTACAAGGAATCGATAAGTGAGGTTTCAAATTTCAAAAAGCCCAACTTGCAGCCGATGTGGAATGGCTTATTCACACAACTTTTCAAGAGTTTCTCTGAAGAGGTTACTGGCTCGAATTGTGTGAGCGAGTTCATCATGACCATGGTGAATGTCATCTACTCCGGCATCAACTTGGACTAAGGGTCCGTTCTCTAGGCTCAGTTCTTACAAAGTACTCTATCAACAACTTGACATAGTGAAATCTCTTGTGCTCGCTTTTGGTCAATCGTTGTTCAAAGGGCGATTAACAAGATTAAGATCCCCTATATGGAAGGTTCATCCTTGGCTTCTATCCAGATCATCCACACAACTAACATCACTCTCGATGACAACTTGAAATTCAAATTTATCGGTTTGATTCCTAAAGCAATGCTTCGTGACATAGCGGCTGCGAGCGATGTACTGTGAGCCTATTGCATTCTACCCCTCTCAGGATTTCGCCATTGACATAAAAAATGCAAAAGGTCCTGGATGAGGCGGATAAGCCCAAGAAGGGAGGGAAGAAGAAAGGTGGGAAAGTTGGTCCTTCTGAACCAGCTCCCTCGCTTAAAAAGGGAGGTAAATGAAAGTCTGATGCCGAACCTTCTAAACCAAAGAGAAAGAGAGTCAAGAAGATGGCTCGTCAACCACGAACTCCAACACTGAGCAATCAAGAGGATTCGTAATCTCAAACAATTTTGGAGATTCCCATTCAAACGAAGGTTCAAAACGATGAATATTTTTCATCTCATCCAAAGGTTCCAGAGCCGGAAACTACGAATTCTGAGGTATCGATTACATTCCCAACTTCTAGTCCTATTAATGATGAATTATTTGAAGAAGTCTCAATTCTTTCTCCAAGTGCCATTGTCTCAACACCCATTACCATTGCCCCATGCCTACCTGTTTCTTTGCACGTTTCGCAATCCCATCCCCCTTTTTTCACTGATTCCACTGAAACCACCACTACATCCCCTGTTGAGCCTCTAGTAACTGTCAACGCATCTGATGCGGGGGAAAGAGCTTCAGGTTTCACAGCTTGACATTCCACACCACCCATTTCTCCTTTATGCCAGAATGATTTAGACATGATCTATGGTGATGATGATGATGACTTTGCAGGATTCACCTACAGTCCATTCAACATTCAGACTGAAAGTGACGATGAAGCTCCCGTCACAAGAGGGCAACTGAAGGCGATTCATGAAAAACTAGATTCGTTGCTCCAATCATCAAAGACTTCATCTAGTTAAGACTATTTGCAAGCAACTATCAAATCTTTTCTTGAGACTCTTAAGAAAGAGCACTCCACCAACCTTGAAAAGATGAACAACGCGGTAGATGCTTTTGCCTATGTCTTGAAAAACACGGCCGAAAAAGATGATAAACTAATTACTGATTCTTGTGTATTCATGGAGAAATTTCAGAGTTCCTTTGTGTCCAACACCGCAAAGGCAAATGAATTTATTTCTTGCTTGGGCTCAACTCTTAAAACATAGAAAGTAAAACTTCAAGAGGTTGGCACTGCTCTTCAAACTGACCATGATGAGTTAAATTCCTCCATTTCCTCGAAGATCACAAAGCTTCAGGAGGACTTAGCCATCAAGAGCAAAATCATGGATGCTCTTGCTGTAAAGACTAAAAAGGTGAAAGTCTTGACAATCAAGTTAGAGAATGTTGAGAAACGAGTCAATGATCTGCTATCTGAGAAAGAAGTTATGAAAAGTTATATAGCTGATGTCTGCAATACTTTTAGATATTATTGAGGCCTGTGACTCAATGATCTCGATAACAATAAAGAAGCATCTCTCGGAAAAAGTCAGGCCAGTGTTCTCCATGCTTCATAGGTTGGAAGGTGTTCCAGAATCTTGCTCAATTCCGAAACAAGGGGTATAAGAAGTAAAACAATCTAAGTAGGAAAAGCCCAAACCTTCAGACAAGTCCACTGTCAAGCCCAAAAGCAAAACTGAACCTAAAGGCAAAGAAAATCTTTTCAGTGAAGAATCGATTATCGATAACAATGAAGATGAAGAACCTAATGAAAATGAGCTGAAAAGAAGAAAGGAACGTGAAGCTTAGATGGATGAGCATCAAAGAATAATTCGTGAGGCTGAAGTGAAAGAAAAAGTTGAACGCAAAGCTCAGGTCACGTTGGAAAGCCGAAAGCTTCTATTTTTTAATATGGAATATGAAGCGAATTCAAAGTGAAGTTGTGGATATGCCGAGTTAGTATTGGCTAGAACTAGTTGTGTCATTCGATCTCCAGAATACACAAGATTCGCAGCTGGACCTTCCGATCACTCCGAAAGCATTCTGGTTTCGCAACTTTGTAAAAGTTGTGAATGTCCTAATAATAGATAGTGGTGCAGATCACTTACTTTTATTGTTTTATCTCAAGCATATGAAGCCACGATACGAGATATGGAGTGCGAGCAAGATTACAGCTGTGAAGTTCACCGGTCCAATCGAAACCGGCAGCTTCCCAAATGCGAAGTTCAAGGTTGTGAGAGGTTCGTCCAGTCGGGTCCACGAATTCACCCTCGCTAATATGCCATGCCTTAACCCTTATGATTGGATCGTGCTTTACAACTTGTTGCTGAGAGATGGACATCAATATGACCCGTTATTACTCACATTAAGCAGATGTTAATCTCATACATTCAAGAGGTAGGCAAAATAGAAGTGGAGATTGTTGTTATGCTGCGAAGGAAGCCAAGCCTACCCGTTAAAGAAGTCCCAGAAGGTTTTGAGAAATTGAAGCCTGGGAAGATACAAAAGGAAGGATGGTATGTGGCCTTTCAGATGAAAGAACGAAATGATGCAAACTTTCATAAGGTTTGCTTCTTTCATGCTGATAAGCATTTGTTCACTACCTCTTGCCTGGAGTATGTCTTGGACATTGTCAAAAAGAACAAGGGTAACAACAAAGGTGACAAGAAGTGCTTTTCAGATATGATTCAATGGTATATCCAAGTTCTCAAGTTTTGTTGGGCGTCATTCCAAAAGTTTTTGAAGTGTATAAGTGAACTCAGCCGTGATGGACTCTCGCCTCAATCAACGCAAAGGGGGAGATTGATGAGTATTAAGTGTTTTGTCTATTGGTCCTTTATATTTAGTCTTTTGTGTGACCACGTCCAACCATCTGCGCTGCCTCATGTTCAGGTTTGGCTGATCCATAATATGCCTTAAACTCTTGTGATCCATGTACATAGTACAACAGACCCCATAAAGGTAATGCCTCCGAATCTTGAGGATGAAAACCACCGCCCTAACTCAAGATCATGCGTGGGATATCTCGTCTCATGCGGCTTCAGCCGCCACGAAGCATAAGTTATCATCCATCCTCTCTGCATGAGGACTGCTCCCAAGCCGATGATGGATGCACCACAGAAAACCACAAAATCCTCAATTCCCTCAGTGAGGGTTAAAACTGGGGCCTCACAAAGTCTCTGCCGAAGGGTCTCAAATGCTGACTGCTGCTCAGGGCCCCACCGGAATTCCACCACCTTCCTCGTCCGACGAGTGATGGGTACTGCAATCATGGAGAAATCCTTAATAAATATCCTGTATTACCCTGCCAAACCCAGAAAACTCCTAATATCCGAGGGAGATTTCAAAACCTCCAACTACATCACCGTCTCAATTTTGGCCGAATCGACCAAAATCCCATCCTGATTAACAAGATG
This sequence comes from Lactuca sativa, assembly GCF_002870075.4. Taxonomy (NCBI): domain Eukaryota; kingdom Viridiplantae; phylum Streptophyta; class Magnoliopsida; order Asterales; family Asteraceae; genus Lactuca; species Lactuca sativa. Next base: position 131,006,713 of record NC_056624.2, on the reverse strand, counting down.
TCCAAGGAACTGAACCTCTCGCAACCAAAATCGCATTTCAAGAACTTAGCATAAAGTCGTTCTCGCCTCAAAACCCCCAGAAGCTCATGAAGGTGCTCCTCATGCTACTCTCTGGTCTTGGAATACACCAATATATCATCAATAAACATGATAATCGAACGATTAAGCATCGACCTACATACCCGATTCATCAAATCCATAAATATCGCAGGCACATTGGTGATCCCGAATGGCATCACCATGAACTCATAATGCCCATAACAAGTCTGGAACGCGGTCTTCTCTACGTCCTCCTCCCTCACCCTGACCTGATGGTACCTAGACCTCAGATCAATCTTGGAGAACCAACATGCTCCCTGCAACTGATCAAAGAGATCATCAATCCTTGGAATGGGATAACGGCTCTTCACTGTTAACTTGTTCAACTCTATGTAATCAATGCACAGCCAGTGTGAACCATCCTTTTTCTTGACAAATTCAGCACTCCCCACGAAGAACTGCTCGGACGGATATACTACTTACCTAGAAGCTCCTGCAGTTGAGATGACAGCTCTTGCATCTCAGGCGGTGCCAATCGGTACGACGCCTTGGCAATAGGGGCCACACCTGGCACAAGGTCGATCGTGAACTCAACCTGCCTCGCAGGAGGCACACAGGGTAAATCCTTCGGGAATACATCAGCGAACTCCCTAATAACTGGAACATTAACAACCGACACCTGATCCCTAACCCGTGTATCCACCACATAAGCAAAATAACCTACACACCCGTGTTGAATATACTGCTGAGCCCTGGCTGCCGAACAAAACCCCGAAACCAACCTGGTGCATTCTCCATAGATAACCAATTCTCCCCCACTCGGGGTTCGAACAATCATGCGTTGTCCCTCGCAGTCGAGAACGACACCGAAATGGCTCAGCCAATCTATACCTACTATCATGCAGACATCCTCCATAGGAATATGAATCAAATCGACCGGAAAGGATACTCTAAAGATCTCTAGAATGCAACCCTGGTTAACCAAAGTAGAAAAAACCCCGTGTTCAATAAGCAAACTCCGTACTAAAACACTGAGAAACAAAGGATCGACTCGCACCCGAGTCAAACAATAAAAGAGCAGGCAATGAATTCAATAAGAACCTACCTAACAGAGGTACAGACATATGAGCATAAAATAAAATAATCAATAAGATGAGGGATAGAAACATACTAGTCATAAAATCGGGTGTTATTCTGGCCTCCATGGTAGCACGCTGGAAAGCGCGACCTCGAGCCCTCGGGGGCTCCGCTCAGCCCTGAATACTGTAAGTGATACTCAAGGGAGCCAGTGCCGGTGCCTGGCAGCAAGCGATATATAGTTGGTCTTCACATGGCCAAACTGGTCACAATGATAGCAAATCCTGGAACTGAGTGCTGGAACCTGTTGGCGGAAATCCCTTGCCATGTGACCCTGCTAGCCACAATTGTGGCACCTAGACGATGATCGACAAGCACTCGCATGCGCCTTGCCGCACTTCCCGCAAGTGCGACCCTTTAGGCCCCCAATTCTGACATCAGCAGTCTTAAATTGTTTTGGCTCAGGCTGCGACTATGCCAGGGCTGACCTCTACTCTCTCGTCTGCAGATCAATCTTAGTCTCATGTCGCCTGGTAGCCTCCTGCATCTCCAACAATGAACTGTAGTGCTGAGTAGAAACAAACTACCTGATCTATGTCTTGAGCATGCTCAAGTAATGGTCATCTGAGCCTGCCCAGATGCAGTAAACTCAGGGCAGAACATAACTCTCTCCGTGAACATCTTGGTGATCTCCATCACCGTCTCAGAAACCTGTCACAAATCTAGATACTCCTGCGCTAACCTCTCCCGCTCCACTAGCAGAACATATCGGGAGCAGAACATCTCCAAAAACTGCTCTTAAGTCACAACAACCCTCTACTCAACAGAATAAGAAGTAGTAGCGAGCCTCCACCAATCCTTTGCTCCGGACCACAGAAGGTTCAGAGTGCACTTGACCTTCTGGTCAGCATGGCATGAACAAGTGAAGAAACATCCCTCCATATAAGATAGCCACCTCATGGCTATGATCGGGCCCTAGACTATATATAATTGGTATGCACTTGACTCGAGAGTAGCATGGTCCATGAACAATTTGTAATGATGGACTTTTGAGAAGAGGGTATTTATGATTTATTAATATATTATAAGTTCTAATATTTTAATATGAAATCATATTATTCAATTAGTATTGATCAAGAATTGATTTGGAATTAATTTCATGATCAAAAGAGACTAATTAAATATATGGGGATTGATTGTGTAAATCATTGATTCTTACAATGTGGGCCAATGATCCATGATTCTTTAGGTTAGGCTAAACCAATGTGACAAGCCATGGATCATCCATAGAGGTTTAAACCCATGGAGCCTAAGGAATATGGAAGGTCATGCACATTAGGGTTTACATGGTGTAACCCTAGTTTTTCCACACTATATAAGAGCCCCCTTGGCTCCTAAAATCGGCACCAAAGTAGTCTTTGGAAGAGTTATAGCCGATTTTAAGTGCAAGATATTCTCTCTCAAGTCCTCCATTGTTGGAGGTGTTGTGTGAAGCATTTGAGGCATCACATTTAGGGTGCTAGGATCTTAAATTTCCAAGGAATCAAGCTACAAGAAAAAGGATGTTATGTAACTAGTTTTTGTTATACAAGTACCCATGTTTTGTATGCTAGTTAGGGTAATAATTTAGAAATCAAATTGCATGTATAATTGGAGAAAACATAGATCCAAAACATTTAGGGTTATATGTGCATCTTAAGGTTGTTAGGATGCTCAAAACCCTTCAGTGGTATCATAGCCTAGGATTGTTTATCCATTATACTTGATGTTTTATTGGTTTTCAAAGTTCGAAAAATCGAATTTCTACATTCTGTCCAGTGAACTCGCTGAGTCCCTTCAGAAAATGACCAACTCGACGATTCCAGTTCATGTACTCACCGAGTTGGTTGTCCAGAGTGTAGATTTTCGAGTTTTGGCGAGAAATTAGATTATGATCATTATCCCAAACTGTTTTTTTAACCATGAAATCAGTTTTTTCATAAGGTAATGATCATGCTTGTCCAACTAAAAGGTAATTGTCATAATTTCAAGATTTGTATTATTTTATAAGATTAGGCTAATTTCATGAAGATTGATGATATGAATTACCTTATGCTTATGAGTTTATTCAGATCATGCATGTTTTATTTGATTCTTGTGTTAATTAAAGTAATGGTCTAAATGGTTTTAATGGACTCCATAACTTGTCGTCAAGTTATGGAAACCAAAATTCTTTTCTTTAGAAGTCATTAAACTCATTAGTTAAGAAAATGAAAAGTTTTGAATAGTGTCAAAACTTGTCCTCAAGTTTTGGAATTTGTAAAGTCACACTTATGAACACTTTAATTCCAAACCCTGGAATTTTAAAGGTTTAAAATTCAACCCCTATACTATTATAATATTATAATTTTAATAATATATATATATATATATATATATATATATATATATATATATATATATATATATATATATATATATATATATATATATATATATATATATATATAAGACAAGTCAGTCTTACCGTTAGTAGGCGTCATTCATGAAGCCGGTCTGTAAGAGGGGTATAAGGTTACTGCCTATAAAATGGGAGTTTAATGGGTGTCCACTCTCACCCACCGCTTCCTTGACTGGTGGAGGGTTGTTAGCCGAATGGGTAGGATAGGAAATAATTCTTGTGAAAAGTATAATGAAAATTATAACCTAACTATATATATTTTATTAAATTCCCAATCTTAGTTACTTTAGGAAAATGTGAAATTGATGCTAATTCATGAAATTACACTTTGCACCTTGCCAAGTCATTAACGGAGCGTAGGTGGTTAACCGACACATTAACATGGACTAGTAAGGGTGGTAAAGGGCAGGTTGATGTTTGTCGTAGATCGATGGAGCGTGTGTGGTTAACCGGCACATCGATTACGTGACAAATGACATCAAGTGTACCAAGTTAATTTGCATGGTTATTCACACCTTGTTTGTGATCCTCGGTATCCCAGTTACAAACCTGAAGGGCATAATCGAGATTTAAACATGCCATTGAATAGTTCAATGAATCTCAAAGAAATCTAGGAATTTCAATCCAATTAAAACTTAATAATCTATTTCGTTTTTCATGGTTGAAATTGGTAAATCGTCATTCACATACCTTCAAATATTTTGCAAGTTGTATTAGGGCATGCATCTTCCAATTTGTAAAATACTGTGTTGCGTCCTAGCCTTAATATTTCATTTGGGTGTTATATTAAGGAGTTTTATCTAATCTTAACTTTGTCCTTCTTTCTTTTTCAGATGTCTTCCAACACTGCTCCTGGATCAAACTCTACTAGCTCATTCTCTCTCATGAACTTGTATGGGAGAGTCATCTTTGATGGTTCCAACTTTAATGATTAGATTAGGAACATCAAGATGGTCACTCACAATGAGGACAAGGAATATGTCCTAGACAAGGAGCTTAAGGAAATCGATGAGTCTTCTGCTACTCCTGAGGAGATCGTTGAGTTTAGGACTCATGAGAAGGATGCCACCAAGGTGTCTTGTATCATGTTGGCCACCATGAAAGCTAAACTCCAAAAGTCCTATGAGTACTTCTACCCTTTTGAGATGCACCAGGACCTAATGGAAAGTTTCCATCAGAGTGCTCGTCAAGAAAGGTATGAAATCATCTCTTCCATGATAACAACTAAGATGAAGGATGGTGAACCCATCACGACCCACTTGCAAAAAATGGAAAGGTTTGTGGACCGTTTGCTAAAATTGAATGTGAACTTCGATGAGGAGTTGGCAATAGATATCATTCTACACTCCTTACCTTCATGTTATGATCCGTTCCGCATGACCTATCATATGAAAAAGGAGGAGATCACACTTAGCAAATTTCAAGGGCTTTTGAGGACTGTTGAAAGTAGTCTCAAAGGTAAATCAGTTGTTACTACTCCTACCACCGCCCCTGTTCTGGCAATTAGACAAGATAGGGGGAAGAAGAGGAAGGCTCCCTCAAAGAGCCGCAAGGGAAAGTCTCTTGATGGATCCTCTTCAAGTTGGACCAAGGCTGGTTCTACTGCTCCCTCTACCATTCCTAAGTAAGTAGAGTGTTTTTATTGTAATGAAAAACGGCGCTGGTAGCGAAGCTGGCCCAAATACTTGCAGGATGTTAAAGATGGGAAGGTTAAGGCCACCCATGCAGGTATTTATACTATTCTGTCTAATAACTCATCACATTCTTGTTCTTGGGTCCTTGATATAGGTTTTGTGGATTTCATATATGTTCTGATGTGCAGGGCCTAAAAAGAAGTAAGGATGTGGAGCATGAGAAGATACACTTGATCATGGGGAATAGGAAGGTTTCACCTATCACCAAGATTGGAGTTTACTCTTTATTACTTAGTAGTGGGTTAGAGTTAGATTTGAATAATTGTTTCTACTCATCTGAAATGACAAGAAATATTATTTCCTTTCATGGTTTGTACAAACAAGGTTTTAGTTTTTCATTTGATAATGAAATTGGTGCTATTAATGCTTATTATGATGGTGTTTTTTATTTTATTTTAAAGCATTACCGTGTAATGGTGTATATGAGATTGGTGCTATTAATTCTTATTATAATGTGTTTCATATTGATTCTTCCAATGAATTGGATAAGCCATGCTTGTGGCATTGTCGTCTTAGACATGTCAGCAAGAAGCGTATAGGCCAGCTCCAAAACGCTGGAGTTTTGGAGTCATTCGAATTAAGGTCGGATGATACATGCAAATCTTGCTTACTTGGAAAGATGACCAAGTCACCCTTCACTAGTACATGTGAAAGGGGTGAAGCTTTGTTGGATCTCATACATACCAATGTGTGTAGGCCCTTCAAAACCGCCATAAGGGATGCTAACCACTTCTATGTGACTTTTGCTGATGATTACAGTAGATATGGATATGTCTACTTACTCAAGCATAAGTTAGAAACCTTTGAGAAATTCGAAGAGTTTAAATAAGAAGTGGAGAATCATCTGGGAAGTAAGATAAAGATGCTTCGATCCGATCGGGGTGCTGAGTATCTTAGTATCGAGTTCCTTGACTATCTTAAGGAATGTGGAATTGTTTCACAATTGACGCCACCTAGGACACCACAGCTTAATGGTGTGGCTGAAAGGCACAATCGAACCTTTTTGGATGTGGTTCATTCCATGATGAGTCGAGCCTCGTTACCTATCTCATTTTGAGGGTATGCCTTAGAGACTACCGCCCATATCCTTAATCTAGTCCTAACTAAGAAGATTGCCAAAACACTTCACGAGATGTGGAAAGGGATGGTTCCCTCGTTAGCACACATTAAGGTTTGGGGTAGCGAGGATTTTGTGAGACACAAGAATCACGAAAAGCTCGAACCTCATAGTGAGCGGTGTATTTTTATCGGCTACCCACAAAAATCCTTTGGTCATCTCTTCTACAGATAAGGTGACAATGTTGTCTTCATTGCAAGGAAAGGAGTCTTTGGTGAGAGAGAGCTCATAGGCCAAGGAAACAGCGGGAGGCAAATTGACCTTTAAGAACTTCAAGAGTCAAGCTGTGAAGGTACCTCAAACACTAGCGATCAACCTGAGGAGGAAACTCCTATTGAGCCGATTGACGAGTCTATACCTCTGAGGCGTTCTAGTAGAGTTAGATTTCCACCTGATTTTTTTGGTTTCCATATTACTGCAGAAGGTGTTACATTTATCAGTGATAGCACACTGGTAAATTTGGATGAACCTAACAACTACAAGGAAGCCATGTCAGGCCCCAAGTTTGCAAAATGGAAAGCGGCTATGGACCACAAGATTCAATGCATGTATGACAATCAAGTTTGGAACTTGGTTGACAAAGTACCGGGTCGTAAGACAGTCAGGTGCAAATGGATCTTCAAGAAGAAGACCGACATGGATGGGAAATTACACACATACAAGGCACGACTGGTTGTGAATGGCTTTATTCAAACTCCGGGAGTTGACTATGATGAGACCTTCTCACCAATAGTAAAGATTAAGTCTATTAGGGTTATGCTAGCCATAGCTGCATTTCATGATTATGAAATTTGGCAAATGGATGTCAAAACCGCTTTCCTTAATGGAAAGTTGGTTGAGGATGTTTGCATGAGTCAACCAGAGGGTTTTGTCGATGCAAAGTACCCTAATAGAGTGTGTAATCTGGAGAAATCTATTTGTGGATTAAAACAAGCATCTCCCAGATGGAATCTTTGTTTCGATGAGAAAGTCAAAGAGTTTTACTTTTCGAGAAGCGAGGATGAGTCCTATGTATATGCCAAAGCTAGTGGGAGTATAGTTAGCTTTCTGGGGTTGTATTTGGATGACATACTTCTCATAGGAAATGACATCCCAACCTTGCAGGAGGTTAAGTCCTGGCTTGGGAAGTGTTTCTCTAAGGACCTCGGAGAAGCTGCCTGTATTGTTGGGATAAGGATATTGAGAGACAAGAGTAAGAGACTAATTGGACTTAGTAAAAGTATCTACTTGGAGATGGTGTTGAAAAGCTTCAGCATGATGGATTCCAAAAAAGGTGACTTGTCGATCCAGAGCAATGCCAAACTGGGTAAAACTCAGATTCTGAGTATAGAGGATGAGATAGTTGAGATGAGTCGAATACCATATGCTTCTGCAGTTGGCTCGATCATGTATGATATGACTTGTACTCGCCCTGATGTGGCCTTGCTTTGAGCATGGTCAGCAATCAGGGGAACCGGGCAAGGCTCACTGGACTGCGGTAAAGAACATTCTCAAGTACCTACGGAGGACTAAGGACTGGGTCGTTACCCTCGGTGGGAGTGATGACTTGAGAGTGGTGGGGTATAGGGACGCCAGCTTTCAGACCGATAGAGATAATTTCTGCTCTCAGTCGGGCTGGGTCTTTACCATGACTGGAGGAGCAATAACTTGAAAAAGTTCCAAGCAGGAGACAACAACTGATCAACTTGCGAATCAGAGTACATAGCAGCGAGCAAGGCGAGAAAGGAGGCAATATTGCTGAAGAACTATATCGGTGACCTTGGAGTTGTACCGGCTATAAAGGAGCCTATAGAGATTTTTTGTGACAGCGAGAGTGCAGTTGCGTTAGCCAAGGAACCAAGGGATCATGGCAGATCGAGGCACATCGACAGAAAATACCACTTCATACGACATCGAATAGAAGAAGGAATCCTCGTAGCAAAGAGGGTATCGTCTGATGAGAACCTAGCGGATCCCCTCATGAAGGGACTGAGTAGGGTTAAGCATCTACAAAATGTGAGGCACATTGGGCATAAGGACGATATTACTTTTAATGATTAGATAGCTATTTCGAAAATTTTAATAGTTGAAATGGAATTGACATTTGATGATAAATAAAAGGTGTTTTTTATTTTTTATTAATGTTACTATCTTGTGTTAATCATTTACTATTGTTTCACTTTGCATGTTTTGACATCCAAAATAATTATATTATTCAAACCGTCCACAATCGATCATACTTTGGAAGTGGGTATTGAGGCAAGACTGTCATGAATTTGGCTTGTAGGTTTTCTAAATTGTATTAGACACAACAAAGTTTGCTACAAGATTCATGAGTGCTCATACGGTCTGAGTATTGGATTAAACCCACGCTCACTTGCATCACTTCATGGAATTTATCTTGAGTGATCGTGAGACGATAATATCATATAAGTCTTTAAACCAAGAGATATGAGTTGGTTGTACGTTGATAGTACGAAACCGCTTTAGTAACTTGATGCTATAAAGCGTGTTGTTGTGTACAATTTAACGAATAGTTAGTACAAGCATATGAGTCAAAGTTTATCTGTTCCTTTTAGTCCTTGGAGGATTAAAGGTGATATCATGGGCCCCTCGATGATTTTGTTTTGACTTATGTGTCAGGCCCGGTTAGAACTAAATTGATGTGTTCGATTAAGTTCTATGTCAAACAAATCGAAAATCAAGAAACAAACTGCTGGACAATAAGTATGATGTTGTTCCATGTACTTGTCCGGTTGATATCTTGAGAACAGAGGATTATATGATCACTTATCTAAAATGGAGCGTCATAGTTCGCCAGAGGCTTTTAAGAGCTACGATTGCTAGTTGGTGTTTTAAGTTGTACTTGCAGTTATATTTTTAGACTTATCCAAGTGGGAGACTGTTGGATTTAGTGTCTAAGCCCATAACTATAATTAGTATGCACTTGTCTTGAGAGTAGTATGGTTCATTTGGGTTGCATGGCACCGAAACAATTTGTAAGGATGCACGTTTGAGAAGAGGGTTTTATGATTTATTAATATATTATAAGTTCTAATATATTAATATGAAATCATATTATTCAATTAGTATTGATCATGAATTGACTTGGAATTATTTTTGTGATCAAAAGAGACTAATTAAATATATGGGGATTGATTGTGTAAATCATTGATTCTTATAATGTGGGCCAATGATCCATGATTCTTTAGGTTGGGCTAAACCAATGTGACAACCCATAGATGATCCATGGAGGTTTAAACCCATGGAGCGTAAGGAATATGGAAGGTCATGCACATTAAGGTTTACATGGTGTACCCTAGTTTTGCCACACTATATAAGAACCCCCTTGGCTCTTAAAATCGGCTCCTAAGTAGTCTTTGGAAGAGCTATTGCCGATTTTGAGTGCAAGATATTCTCTCTCAAGTCCTCCATTGTTGGTGGTGTTGAGTGAAGCATTTGAGACATCACATTTGGGTTGCTAGGCTCTTAAAGGTCCAAGGAATCAAGCTACAAAAAATGTATGTTATCTAACTAGTTTTTGTTATACAAGTACCCATGTTTTGTATGCTAGTTAGGGTAATGCTTTGGAAAATCAAATTGCATGTATAATTAGAGAAAAAATAGATCCAAAGCATTTAGTGTTGTATATGCACCTTAAGGTTGTTAGGATGCTCAAAACCCTTCAACACCTACAGCCGCGATGACTATGGAGGCTGCAACAACAACCGTCTCATCAATGGTTGTATAGCGATCATCGTAGAACTCCGTCATCACGGTCTTGATAGAACCAGACATCCGGAATCTGACCCCGGACAATAGAAACCACCTCCTCACGGATGATCTCCCTGACGTGGTCCTCAGACAATGTTGGCCCACCCTGACTGCCATCTCTTGATCCTAACCCGACACTACTAGAAAAGCAGCCTTTTACGACGCTTATTGCGCGGCGTAAAATGCTCAGACGACGCGAAAATGCGCGTCAAGAAAGGCCATGTCATAAAGAGAGATGACGCGCATTTACGACGCGCGGTTATGACACGCAATGTGTATGAAAGAAGGCCCTATCATAAAGGAAGACGACACGCATTTGCGTGTCGTAACCTTACGACGCGCGTGTTTATGACACACAATGCGTATCAAGGAAGCCCCTGTCAAGAAAGGCCATGCCACAAATGAAGATGACACACATTTTAGCGTATCATAATTTTAAATGTTCTAAATAAATATATTTATATATTTATTAATTTTTAAATTAAATTTGCATTTAATGTCTCATAATAGAAATAAAATATCATATACAAAAAATACAATCCATTGCATAAAATTTAATGTCATACAATTCTATTTCTTACAATATCTAAATTTGCATCTAATCTACTCTGTACATCAAATTCCAACTAAGTAAAGTTGCATCTTGCCTATCATAATTCTTTAAGACTAATGCTCCAAGCAACTGATTATATGGATAAGCAGTTGTACATTGGCCCAAATGTTCAATTGCATTGATACGAGCTTGGTTTAGGATATAAATATCTAGAAAACAATTAGACAAAAAAAAATGAATTATAGGAAAATACCATCTATTTTTTAATACTAAATAGAATTTATACCCAAAGAGGAAAAAGGTTGTACTTTTATCTGCATTACATATCATTCCTATTACATCCTGAAGACTTACAGTTGTAAGCCCACCTAATTTATCTGCACCAATTGAATGTTAAGATGAAAAATCAGATTATTAATAATAGAAACACATGCAAGTTCGTTTCTAGTTCTTTATCACATCAGGTTTCTAGCCTATATACTCTATTTAAACCCTTTGTTCAGATAAATAAAGCAAGTATTCAACTTCACCAAAACTACAACATTCAACTTTGAAAAGCATAAAATAGTTGGAAACTGATGTAACAGCAATACCTAGGATAAAACCGTCATATGTGAATATTATTGAGGTTGTGGTTAAATATCTACCTTTCCCCATGTTTGTTTCTAATAATTCCAACATATAGCTATCCTGACCAAAATAAGTAGATAATGATTTAAAAGACTGATTTCATATATAATATCTTGGTTGGTTGTCCAAGTTTCAGGTTTTCGAAGTTTCATTCATAGGTTTTCCAAGTTTCAGGTTGGGAAGAAACACAAACAACAACACATAGTATGTATCAAAAGTTGGATCATAGTTGTAGTTTTCCAGCACAAAAGTAGTAGTAATAGAAAAAATACACCCACACCCATGAAATGAAAGGGTTGGTTGGGCCTAACCACAGTAACATTTGGGCCTAGCACATGGTGCTCCTTGTCCCACCACCAGCACCAGCAACAACAACAACAACATGTAGACCCGTACATGAAAGGTAGCCAGATGAGCACCTTGCATACCTGTCTACACATAATTCAATTAATTAAAACAAATCTTACTTAATTCAAGGGAAAATTTCGTTTATAACCTTAGAAAGTTTAAATATTACTTATATATCCTTATAAATTTTATACTTACATATATATCCTTCTCAAATTATAAAACTCACATCTATATCCAAAGTGATAATTTAAATAGGCTTAAATTACTCAACTATTAAAAAACTTATCCAAAAATTAAAATCCTTTATGTTTGTACTAAAATATCCATCCAAAATAAATGTAGGAAGTTACCATTTTACCCTTATACTTTAATAAATCATTTTTACCATATACATATTAGAGTAGAATTTAAGAACTTGAATTAAACCTGCCAATTTGCCAAAGATTTGGATCCGAGTGTATTAAGCCAAAAATCTGGGCTGAATGCATTAAAACATCATGTATGGATTAAGGAGCTGTTTTGTAGCCTCTTAATGCTTCCATTCAGAGGCAGCCTCTAAATGGTTCAGCCATTAAGAGAGTTTGGCTCGACAAGTTTCAGCATCTCTCCATGGGTTTAGAGGCATGTGAACCATTCAGTTAAAAAATAAGTATGAACCTTTCAGAGAGCAGGCGAGAAAGAACCTCGATCATCCCCCTTCCATTGATGAAGTAGACAAGCCTCCCCTGCTTCGGTGACACAAACCTCCTGTCATCCCCAAAGCAACATTAACATGACAAAAAAAACTACAAAATTTACAAATCAGAAATTAATGAGTAAAAATCGAGAGCAAGAGAGAACGATTAACATGACAAAAAATAATCCTACAACTCAAATCACATAGTATAAATACAAAATCCAATGGAAATTTTGAAAATTGGCACCTTTAAGTAGCACCCATATTATAAAAGTTATACAAATTTAAATCCAAATCGTATTATATAAGAATAAGCACAATGGCATTACCTAAAAAGCACAACAATCATTGATAACATATACCGTAAAACATAGTGTTGACATGTGAAGCCTTTTGTTAGGGTCCCACTTCCCTCAGGTTTGGAGGCAAGATCAAATGCATTCAAATATTTTTCTTCCATAACTTGCAGTTCCTACATTTACAAAATTTAACAAGTAATGAACCAAAGGGCAAAAAAGTCAATTTTTGCAACACAAATAGATGTGGTACCTGACTACACAGACTTTAGCGACATATGCTCTTGCAATGGTTTTGGTTTCATTCTGAAGAAGCTTGTAGATCCCACATTCCTTGTCTTGCAAACCCCTAGCTAGTGGCAGAGCTCTAAAAGGTCCAGGGAGGCTATGTCCCCCTTTTTTCATGTTAAAACATCTTCTCAGGTCATTATTTCATTCAGAAACTATTCACCATGCATCAACATTAACTAGATGTTTTCTCAAAAATAAAAATAGAATATAGAGTCAATAACAGAAAACAAAAACCAACATTTATTACATTGATCAGAGTTAAAATAGCCGAAAAATCATCCTTCAGAATGATGAAAATTGCATTTTTTTTTCTTAACAGTGCCAAAAAGCTTATTATAATGAAAACATCCAATACCAATCACATAAATACGAATCAAAGTCTTGAAGATGGAAATCACAACTTATGCAAAAGGAAAAAAAAGGTCCAATCCAAAAACTGCATTTTCTCTCCAGTTCTTGCAATGTACATGGTTGACCAGGAAAGGGCAAAAAATGTCCAATCCAAATACAATTATCTAGAAGTCAATTGAAATTGAAAAAATAACCTAATAAATCTATAAAGAAAGAATATCATAATATTTTTAAATGGATGGAAGGGCATAATCGGAAACAACTGCATGACCTTCTTCATCTAAAAGAAGATTTGATGGTTTAAGTTTCATACAAACCACGACTGCTGCATGGAGTTTAGTAACCCCACGAGCAATATCTTCCCTGTATCTATTAGAAACAGGAAGAAAAGAAGACATATTAGATAATAATAATAATTACTAGATTTAGAATATACTAGAAATGGAATCTTAGATATGTTAGGGTAAAGTTGTTGAATGGGTAATAATGTTTATCTGGATAAAGTTCTGTATACTTGGGTGAAGAGTCTTGATCTCTTCTGAAATTTGATGCACCTTTGACATTACAAGGCGTAGATACCTGAAAAAAGGAATATTATATTTTGTGTTTTGTTATCATTAAAGAACACAACATTTACATTAAAATCATACCGAATCTCAAACTCTTTTCGCTCTCCAGGGGTAATCTGATAAATCACAATAAGATCAGATGGATGCTTTAGTTCATAATTATTATAACTCTAAGGTTAAATGTAAAAGAAAAAAAATAAGAAAAATATAAAAGTAGATGTACTTCTTTGATTTGCTTAGTAATTAGTATAGCATCTTCCTATTGCAGCAGTATTATACCCATTTATAGAAAAGTCATCTAAATACTAAGCACTTTTCACTACTGCTATATTATTTTTTGTAGACTATAATACAATGTCCTAATAAGAAAAAATATATAAGTAGCTAGCCAACTAGGTTGATATATATATTTAGAGAAAGTATGCCCCTGCTATTTCTTACATTTAGCCCTAAATATTATGTAAACGGTGATGAATCAATTTATTACCTCACTCCCATTTAATATGCTTACTTTAGCCAAACGAGTAATCAAAACAAATCTTGCATGCCTACCTCTGCTTGGATCAGTTATTGGATTCTCAGAGCACCTAATATCGTGCATTTACAAACCATAGGGATAGGCTTCAATACAATTATATCATCTCTTCTGTGGCATTATCTATAATATGATTGGATCACTAGCTACATTTATGTTTATTGTTATTGCTATTGTTACTCTACCTTCACTGTTTTTGTTTTTGTTAATTTTATTATTCCTGTTACCTAAGTATTAATGTTATTTCTTGACTGCTTTCTGCAACCATAGTTATCAGATTTATGAGCAAAAATAAAGATAAATAAGCTTACCTACCATTAAACTAGGATAAGAGTTTAGGGCATGAATGGAAGATATCTTCTGGATTTCATGTTCCATCTCTCTCTCACAGTGAACACTTGTAAGATTGTTCTCTTTCTTAAATGCTTCAATAGATTATCAGATCTTACATATCTTCAAACAACAAATAACGGCAAAATTTTAGGCGGTTGATTTTCTAGATCGAAGTTTCTTTTGTTATTTAGGTGGATGTAATTCAGAACACATAAGAAAAAATAAACAAGTTTATAAAACGTACATGTAACCATCAATGACCAGGAGAAAATGATGCGAGTGAACGGCACCTTCAGTTTTACATAACATATGATTAATGTGTCTACAAATTTTTCATCCATAAAAGCTATTTTAGATCCCCTATTCATGTTAGCGCTACCCTGGAGCAAAAAAAGAAGATCAGAAGAACAAGTCGATGATAGAACAGAGCTCGAACCCTAAATTTAAAACCCAATGAAACCTAGAACAAAACAAACTGTAATAGTGGTGTACTATATTGATTGATCTTAATTTTAAATGACCATTTTTTCTACAAATCAACAACAACAAAAAATAGAATCTATTAACTGGACCGTAACAAGGGTAGTCATTGGTGGGTGAAACGTGTATATCCACCGGCAACCTCAACTGCCCTAGGGGATAAATTTCCCATTCTGAAAACCCGATTTGGGTTAGGAGAAGTTGTATCAGTTTTAGGGATAAATCAAACCAGTTGGTCTTCTTCGTTGATCTTCTTTGCCGCGATTACTAGATCGTGAATAAAGAGAAAGTGTACGATTTAGGGTGATTTGGAGAATCGTAGTTAAATGTGTGGATAGGTGAGCCAGAGCTCACCGACGAGGTGAGGTGAGACAGAGGTTACTGGTGAGGTTGATAGTGTTTTGTGTGTTCTTCAAAAAATCCCTAAGAATAGTCCCTACAATTTTCTTGAAGAAGGGTTGACAGCCAATTCTATTAGGGTTCTTAAACCATGATTTTAGAAGGAGAAGGAGGAGACGCAACAGGTGGCGTTTTAATGTTTTTGGGATTTCATTCTACTTACTAAACGCACGTTCATTAAAATTATAAAGCGACACTTATAGAGGACAAGCATTTAACATACAACGCCCCCCATGTTTTTTTTTCTTATGGCACTAATTTAAGGACACGCAATAATGCGTGACCTAAATCCTTAAATTTTTTGAAGAGATGTCACTTTTATAATGTCACTTTCTTTTGCGAAACATAAATCAATGAGTGTCGTAGTTTGCGCGTCGTAAAAGGGTGTTTTTCTTGTAGTGCGGATACAATCTCAACTTGTCTCGTTATCACCACAATGAAAATACACTAGGATGATATCGGATAAACCACATTTAATAATGGGGAACCAAATCCCAACAAAACCTAAAGGTTATGATGTCCTTGTTACGTGTACTGGTCCAGTGCTTTCAGTAGTACGGGCCCATACAACCTTCCACACCTAACCGTATTTGTCTCAAGGATCATTACAACTCCCTAACAATACTCATATGCAAAGACGAACACTCAATCCTCACTCCGTAGACGAAAGGCTAAGCATCTCACGACTGACCGACTGACCCCACACAACTCATCCATGAAACATCCACCAACCCTGCAACACTCGTGTATGCTAGCCATACATAACACTGGACCTTAAAGACATTCAAATATATGATCCTGCCCTAAGCCCTTCATCAAACAAGAATAGGAAATAAGGCCAAACCAAACATTCTCAGGCTATAAGATCTTAATTATTCATAACCATGATGCATACAATAAGCAACTACAATAATGATGCCAATTCCATAAAAGAAAGGTCATAGGCTATCAGGCATCATATAATTAGGCAATTTTATCATCCAATTCCTAAGGATCCCAAGCCTATCACTAGCATGTTATTCTAACATATCACAATATCAAACAACAATATGGTATTTTGGGGTCTAGTTACTGGCTTCGACTGATCGTACACATTGCGTCCTCCTTGAGTATTTTGAAAACCATTTGAAAATCATTTTGAAAATCATTTCCTTAGTTTGAGTCTGGATTCACATGAGTGTTCCTCCAATTCACTCAAACCAAGGCTTTGATACCAACTTGTAACATTTGTATCTTGAAAATTTTAAACTTTTAAAATAAACCCCAAACCATCGTTGTTTACAAATTGTTTTCAAAATAATTTTCACATAAGAGAAATCCCAAAATCGTAAAACAAAATAAGAGGAGGTGCACGATCACACCTTCACCTTCCTGCGATCCTCTGAAGTACCTGAAACAAAATCCAAAAACTATAAGCCCAAAGCTTAGTGAGTTCCCCCAAAATACCGATACATAACAAATAACACAAATATAATAACAGCATGTAATGGGTCCACAACATAACAAACTGGATTACCCCTGAGCCCACAACATAAGCCTGGCTTGGCCTTGGCCTATAGGTTATGTCTGGCATACTCCCCTGCCTGATCAGTCCTTGGACTGAATACTGCTAAACCCTTAGTATGAGTCTGACATGCCCTTCCTAGCCCTCAGCTCATATCTGGAATGCTCATGAGTCCTCAGTATGAGTTTGACATGCCCTCCCTGGCCCTCAGCTCATATTTGGCATACTTCAGGGTTTGTTGGCTAGAGCACGGAGCAATATAACCTCAACCCAACCCAAACAATATGTCAACATATAACAGATAATATCATATAAAGATAAAGAGACAATATCATAGGTAGTCTTATAGATCTACCTAACTAGATTAAGACTAGCATGCATATATATATCCCATACTTAGTATATCAACAATGCCAGATTATCAAACCAATGGGCCGACCTTGGTGCCTTCGACCTTAAAGTACAGTGAGGAAAAATCACCTCACAAGTAGCTCGACTAATAAGATATAACTCAGAATCTCAACTCCCGACTCAAAGCCTACAACCATCATGATCAACCCATCAAAATCTCAAAATACCCAAAATGCCCTCAAAAGTCCAACTTGGTCAACCATGGTCAAAGTCAAAGTCAACGGTTAAGGTCAACAGTCCATGTTGACCCAACTTGTCGAGTGTACCTATTGAACTCGTCGAGTTCTATAGTACTCAAAAATTCAGGGAAAACTCTAGCTAACTCACCGAGTTGGCTAGACAGCTTACCGAATTTTTCCCCAACTTAAGACATACAACTGATTCTTCGATTCCAAAGACTCTAAGGCTCATATCTAAACTCCAAATGTGTCTAAATGGATAAAATTTCCAACTGTATCCTTTGGGGCTACTCCAAATGCTCAAAAAACCCTTCCACAAGGCTTGAAAACTAAAAGGATTAACCATTAATCACAAAATCCTTGAGATCTGGAACCCAACTTTTCCAGAAGAGATTCTAGCCTCGAAAACGTCCCAAAGGTGGGTGCTTGAAAGATATGCATGTCCAATGCATGTCTTGAACCACAAATGGGCCAAAAAGGGAAAACATGACCTAAACATCATACATGACATCAAAGCTTGGCTAAAGACCAGGTCTAACCCACTTTATGGTCAACTTGACCTGGAGATTCATAAAGTTGCAAACTTTATGATGTCCATCCATTGCAACATCCAAGAATAAGGAGAAAATGGGACAAAACTCATGATCTAGCTACATAGATAGATAAAAATCGGATTTTGAATATTTACAATTGTCCGAAAGAGTGCCAACCTAAAGATGAGAGATTATCTTGCTAGATCCTTGCCTCCTTCTCTCAATATTCTCCTTCTTTTTCTCCAAAATGCCACACTAACTCACACTATGATGTGGAATGAAGATTAGGGTTCACCAGGCCGATAATAGGGTTTGGAGGCTGATAAAAGACTAGCCTCGAGGACTTTAGGAGGTTATATAGGGTGAAATCCCTAAAATTTAGGGTTTCATAATCAGCCGCCAACTCGTCGAGTTTTCCTCTCCAATTCGTCGAGTTGGTCCAAAAAGATGTGCGGCCCAAAGCCTTTCAACACATCGAGTTGAGGCCATCAACTCGCTGAGTTCCAAGGGATATTTTCCTTTTGAATAATAAATCTCATACATGGAAATCAGGAAGTTACACTTCTTCACATCTTAATTGTAATCTTTGGCATCCCAGTCATAATTGGTAAGACCATAATCCTAGATTAAACATGTCATTGATGTTTCAATGAAAATATCAAAAGATCTAGGAGTTTCATGTGATTGAAGTTAGTGAAATGTTTATACCAACCTAAAATACTTTTGTGATATGACTACAACATCCATCTACATATTACAAAATGAAAATATGGATCCTAGCTTTAATTTTATTTATGGGTTAATAATTAAGTATTCAAATCAACTAACTT
Source organism: Lactuca sativa (assembly GCF_002870075.4). NCBI lineage: Eukaryota > Viridiplantae > Streptophyta > Magnoliopsida > Asterales > Asteraceae > Lactuca > Lactuca sativa. The sequence continues at coordinate 130,987,672 of NC_056624.2, read as the reverse complement.
CATATCTCTCTTCTCTCAATTTTAGACGTCTTATGAAGATAAACATGGTTTTCCTTGTTCTTATGGAAATGTGTTTCCTCAATCATCTAGAGATGGTCATCCATATTCAAGTCAAGGTGAAAATATCTTCCCTTCCTTAGGAAGTGGTGGAATTGGACATCATGCTTCTTCTACTCTTCCACCTCCTCCTTATTTGACTCTCTTAATGTCATTTTTTCCTCAAGTTGAAAGACATGAAACTACTCAATCCCTACTTGCACATAAACACAAAGATGGAAATTCAGTGTGTATGTATGTTCTGAAAAAGAAATCGTACATTGACAAATTGGAAAGAAGAGGTGTCGTATTCCCAAAGGAGCAAGCCAATGATTTAGTTCTTCTTTGGCTTCCTATGTAATATGGTTAGTTTGTTCAGAACTTTCATATAAGGAATCTCGATGTGACCCTAATTAATCTGAACCATATATTGGCGGTTTCTGGAGAAGAAATGCTTAAGAACATAACGAAAGCACAAATGCTTAAAAGATCTCACTCCAAGAATTTCATGGACATTGATAATGGTAACATTGATGATCTAGAAAAGATTTCTCTTCCCAATTAAAAAGGATCTACCAAGGTCAACCTGTTAGATTGTATGGTAAAGAGAAAGGCTTGTTTTGAGATAATTACACATGTTGACCCTAATAATTCAATTTGTTTCTATTGCCAATTGAACGAACATTGGAAACGAAATTGCCTAAAGTACCTGAAAGATACTAAAGATGGTAAAGTGAATTTGTGTGACTTTGCTTTAGGTAAATCCAATTTTCTAAATCCATTAGTTCTTATTCTTAGACTCTTAATACATAATGTAAGGATCACATTTTGATGGTATTGTAGGATCTAAGAGAAAGAAGAAAGGTTAATCAAAGTGAGCTAAATCTGATTGTGAGAAATAAACTTTCCTTGCATGGTTCGATGATCATAATTTAGAGCTACTACTAAGGAGGTATGATAGTTTTAATAGATTGATGTTAGACTTCAGAGATGTCTATAAATATAGTTTTTCACTTTATGCATTGGAAGGACAAGTTCCAATTTTCTTTTTAGCAATTAAATGAAGTTTTGGTTTATGAAGTTGCCTTAGTTTATATTTCCATGTATTGGAATTAATGAAAGTGTTGGTTATGTTTCTAATAATAGCATTATAAATAGTGGATATTGATTCTTCTTGTACATGCTTGTGACATTATCATTTTTGACCAAGTGAAAAGAAATTTCATCACCAAGTTTCAATTGGATAGAAACTTGGAGTCAAACAATTCGAATGACATGATGCATGAAAATCTTTTTCATTGGAAAATTATGACTAGTTCATTTCTCACATGTTTATGTGATGAAAGTGAAGGAATAATAGATCTGGTACATGTTAAATGGACTCTTCAAATCCACCACAAGTGATGATAACTTTATTCGTCATGATTTATTGATCCTTCAGTAATTATGGTTCTGTTTACAAGATAAAACAGAATTCTGATAATTTTGAATGGTTCAAAGAGTAGAAGAACATATAGAAAAATCTATTTGGCAGAAAGATAGAAGATTGTCCAATATAAAAATAATGGATAGTAATTTAGTATCATATTTTATAATCATCTTAGTAATTATGGAATTGCATCAAATTTGACTCCTCAAAGAATATCTTAGTGAAATTGTATGACTAAGAAGAGGAATCGAACGTTGCTGGAAATGGTTTGATCATGGATGAGGCATGCTTCATTCCCAAATCAACTTTTGGAACCTTGATCTAGTAACTATGAATTGTATCTTGAAACTTATTTCAAACTAAAAAGGTTGATAACACATTGTAATATGTGGAGTAATAATGTTTTATTACTCTAGCAGATTTAGAATTGGAGTTTTGATGTTTTTGTTGGTTGAGAAACAAAACATAAACTGATTCATACTCTTTGAAGAGTTTTATTGCTAAGAATCTGCATGAATTTTTGAATATTTTTTTAGCTCGTCAAGGAATGTTCCTTGAGAGAAAACTTATATGTCAAGAAGTCATAAGGAGTCATGTTGATCTTGAGTTGCAAGAGTTGACCGACAATGAACCTTTTAGTTATCAATAGCATGCGACCTATGGTTTATAACTTGTTATGTTTAAATGACATATTTTTATTTCTATGCACCTCTAGTTAAGGTGGCAATGCTTTTGATTTCTATGTTATTCATTTAACTACAAAAGCAAAGTATGTTGGTCAGTGAACATACACTAATCAGTATAGTTAGGCTACTGACAAAATGGAAGCACTGGTAGGCCCTTAAGCTTCTAGAAAGCAAGAAATTGAAAATAGCAAAGTTCTGTCCATGAAGAAAGACTAAATTTAAATTTGGTTTTTCCTAAACCAACTCTTATAACTTTAGGATGGAAATAATCGATTAACATGGACAGGAACATATGCATCATGAAATATAAGTGGCAAAGGTTTCACTCTAATTCATGAAAATGATTATGAGGAAATACTTTTGATGATAGATTTTAAAGATATGACAGAGATTTATATGGATACTAGTTGTGTTAGTTGTATTCCTGAATACACTATATGATTACAACATCCCTCTTTATATTTCGAATTGTGATGAATGGAATGGAATTTTTGAACTTTGGAGAGATATAACAATCAAGTCTTGAAGAGTTAAAAAAAAACACACACAGACAATCCCGCTAAGGTATATAAGTTTAAGAAGTCTAGTTGGAGACTTATCGACGCATCACATAAAATAAATCTGCACTTCTGTAAGAAAGTTAAAGAGTATTGATTTATAAGAGTCCAATTGATTTCTAGGTACATCTCAAAGCTAGTGGGAGCATAACTTTAATGCGGATATTACATGTTGACAATATTATTCGTAGAAAAAATATCTTTGTTTTTGCAAATTGCATAGTTTGGGAATTATTTCGCTATAGTGGACTTAAGGGAGAGGGCACTCATAGTTCATTTCGAGTCTAAAGGTTTAGATTGTATGGTTATATGTGTGTGTGTGTATATATATATATATATATATATATATATATATATATATATATATATATATATATATATATATATATATATATATATACGTAATATCCCAAAATTATGAGGTAAAAATTTCCTTTTTAATTCAACCAAAACTTAATTATATTTTACGCCAACATTCAACATCCTTTTTCTAAATATTCAAAAGTATTTTAAGAAAAAACCGTTATTACAGTTCAATCCCAAAATCATGATAATGCGGAAACATGGATGGCTGCACTATGATCAAGTCAGACACTTCCCTTTCGAACCGAGGTACCTGAAACCATAACCATGAAAACCGTAAGCACAAAGATTAGTGAGTTCCCCAAAATACCACATAGCGTACATATCAAACACATAATGGGCATCGCCCGGCATATAGATATGTCAATTAAGGGGCCCCACCCACAGAGTATAACGGGCCTCACCCTAACTCGCATAACGGGACCCGCCCGACATTACAAACATGTAAGTATAACAAGTATTAGCATACATAATAAGCTTTGGGCCCCACCCACTAAGCATACCTACACATACACAAGCAAGAGTCTCACAAAAATCTAACACTCTAACATAATAAACAATGGGTCGGCATTGGTTCCTTCGACCCGCTAAACATGGTGAGGAAGACTCACCTCAAACTGTCGAATATATAAGATAAAAGCTCGGACTATGGAATTGGAAAATCCCCGCACGCTAGCACCCACAAATGATACCAAATTAATAATTGGTCCACAACCAATAGCTAGGATCCAAGTCCGATTATTTAATACTCTGGGTAAAAGTCCACTTTACCCTTTCCTCACTTGGCCCAAAATACGAGGCCCACCAATAGCATCCAAAAGCCCATTATAGCCATACTTCCTAATTAGCCCAAAAACCATCTTGGGCCTAATCCAAGGAGGCCCGAACTCATAAAGGATACTCAAAGATCCAAATGGGCCTAAGCACCAAAAAGGCCCAGATACAGAAAACTAGGGCCTAACAAGACCCAAAAGCCCAAAAACAACATCTCACATTGTGACCAACCTTGGTCACGTCGTGAAAGCTCACTCAATTAGATCCTAACTCATCACGACTCAACATAGTCAACTCAGTCAAGGGAAAGTTAATAGGGCTGCCCTCAGATTGTGAGAAGCCTTTCTCATGTCGTGAATCACAAGCAGATAACAAGAAACGTAACCAAAAGTTTCTCATGTCATGAGACACTGTGTTCACGTCGTGAGAACCCATTGAGGCTAAAGACCCAAATTTTAAGTCCTTAATCCATTAAGCCTTCAATCATACTTCTTTCAGAAGCTAACAAAGATTGTAAAGCCTAATAAAAACGATTACTTCATGGACATGCATGCCCCAAGCATGCCCTAAACCTATATTAGGTCAAAATGATAAGAAATGGCCCCGAACTCAAACAATACTCATAAAATATAACAACACTCCAGATCTATATGACTAAATCATAGATAATGACTCATTGATCCATAAAGTTGCCAAGTTTATGGATCCTAAGCATGAAATCAAACATAAACATGCAAAAAGGAGCTTAGAACTTAGATCTAACAATTTCAGATCATGCACATTGGATCTTGGACACTTATAATGGTCTAAAATGTGCACAAGATAATGATAATGATGAAGTCTCCTTGCTGAACTACCACTCTAGAACCTCTTCTTCTTCTTCTTCTTCTTTTTCTTTTTCTTTTTCTTCTTCTTCTTCTTCTTCTTCTTCTTCTTCTTCTTCTTCTTCTTCTTCTTCTTCTTCTTCTTCTTCTTCTTCTTCTTCTTCTTCTTCTTCTTATTCTTCTTCTTCTAGCCACCAAAACACCAAAATGGATCCAAAATCAACAGAATGGATTAGGTTTAGGGTTTTTCTGAGTTAGGGGAAGGTGGAGGCTGAGAAATGAACCCTAAAACCGAGTTAAGGGGACTTAAATTTGTGGGAATGCCTAAAACTTTGTGGTCTTGGACTGCAGCGATCCTCATGTCATGATCTCTTATTGCTCACGTCATGAGCTCAGTCCCCGATAGATTCTTCATGCGGACCTCCTCACGTCATGAGCCTCCATGCCTCGCGTCATGAGGACCCCTTTTCACCAAAATCCAACCTTTGACTCTCCGAAACCCTAATTTCATTCTGTTGGGCTGAAAAGAGTTTTGATGTTGCGTCTTTTGGGCTCGTTAGATTAGCCTTTTATTCTCCGGTTTGGGCCTGTCCAACCGAGAGCCTTTTATGTATTGTATATAAGTTTAATGCTTGCATGCATATTAGGTTAAGATTCTAGAAATTATCGATATAGCGATTGATCAAGAGTATTAGATTGTCCAGTAATCGTTCTTGTAATCTTCTAATCCTTTACAGTTGATGTTCTTAATCGAGCTCTTCTAAGGATTTTATTTAATCATTCAACACGATTGATTCAAGCTGTTTTGTTCTTAATATTGCTTTCTGGTTTGCTATTATTATTGCGTTCTTGCTGTTTCTTATTCATATACTTGTTCAAGATCTAATCGATCTTCATAGATTAAAATTTGTTTTAATCCCATCAATTGGTATCAGAGCAGGAGGCTGTGTAATCGATACACATCTTTTCTGTGAAAAAGATTTCCATTAGGGTTTTTCCGCAATCATTGATATTTATTGAGCCGTCATCTTAATTGACATATCTTAATATTTATTGTTTTGCCCTAATCTGCTTTATTACAAGTCTGATCTTTGAACAGGTTTTTACGATCATAATGGACGCGACACAATCAAACCCCATTAATATTTCCAACAGCATCGGTTCGACGACAAAGATTCCAATCTTGTACACCCATGACTATGAAGTATGGGCACATCATTTTGAAGACTATGTGATTGGATCGGAAGACAATGGTTTTCTCATATGGGAAGCTATCATCAACGGACCGTTTTCTCATTCCGCGACATCCAGAGTTATTAAGACGCAAAAAGAATACAACGATCTGCTTAAGGACGTGACGAATATTGCGCAAGATGAAAAAGACAAATTCCAGTGCAATATTAAGGCACTAAGGTTGATCAGATTCGCCCTTCAGTCCGACACATTCAGACTGGTCAGCTCATGCACTACGGCGAAGGAAGTATGGGATAGACTTCGCGAACTGTATTCCACAGACGAAGATCTTGAACATTCCATCCAAACCTTGCTTCTATATGAGTTTGGTGAATTCAGGCAAGGGGCCGAAGAAACAGTGACCCAGACGTTTGATCGCTTCAATCATCTTCTTAGCAAGATGATTAAACACGACATTGAAAGGAAGCTCATCGAACAAAAGGTTACTTTCTTGAACGGACTAAGATCTGAATGGAGAGCAGTTGTTTCCACCGTCAAAGCCCATGAACAGTTTAAATCATACTCTTTGGCGAAACTGGTGGGTATTCTAAAGTCACAAGAGAAGATTGTGGTTCAAGAGAAGAACGTTGTGTCTAATCTTGGTTCGTTGGCCCTCTTATCTAAAAGTAAAGCCGTGATGGAGGATGAAGAGCTCAACTTGGAAGAATATGACCTCACAACTGAGGATTATGCCATGATGGTATCCAATCCTAAGAGGTTCATAAAGAAGAGATTCCCCAGCAACAAAAACCGAAACTGGCAGGGGAGTTACAGCTCTGAAAAAGCGAACAATGAACCGAAGGCTGAGGAGCCCAAGAAGGAACCGAAAGCAGATGGCGATTCCGGAGTAAGCTGCTTCTACTGTGGTGGCAAGAACCACTATGCTAAGGACTGTGTTCTTAAGAAGATGGCTGAAAAGGACGATGGAAAGGATGAGGAAGCCGTGCTGCAGAAGAGATTGGATGAGTTGAGAAAGAAGAAGTCTACCGCTAACCCTTCTATTAATGCTCTTATTGTGCAGGGTTCGGTTAATGACGATGAGTTCGGTAGCACCGAAGTTTGGTCTACTGACTCAGAAGACGAAGAAGTGAGGAAGCCTACTCATGGAAAGGCTTATATGGCTAAGGAGGAAAGCAGTGGTGGAAAATGCTTCATGGTGTCTGGAGTATCTCAGATGAGGGGATACAATACCGATGGAGGAAGCAATGGACCGAAGGTGCAGGAAGATATGTGCTTTACGGCCAAACCACTCAGCCAACAGTTCAATGAGCTTGATGAACTGATAAAGAAGGTACAATCTGTTTTTATTTCATCTAAAGTACCATCATCCTCATATGAGAAAGAACTAAAAAATGTTAATACAAGAATTTCTCATTTAGATAGTAGCTTAACTCAAACTCGAGTCACCAATTCTAACCTGACTGATCAATTAAGCAGGGCGGCGTCGAAGAGTGAGGAGCGGCGTATGTGGATTGAGTTAAAAGAGTCGGAATTAGTTAAAGTTAAAGACGAAAACATTTATTTACAGAGAGACAATTTGAAATTGTTGAAACAACGAAATGTTTTTTGTTTAATAGCTAAACGTTTATATTCCAATATTACTCAACTTCACTTGGACTGTGAGATAGGCCAAAAGATCCATCGTATGATTTTGCCCTTCCTAGAATTTAAGGAGGATGAAATCGATGCCGAAGCTTACAATTGTGAGAGTGTGATATCGTCTGATGATGTCAACCCAACTTATAAAATTGGACTGGACAAAATTGAGTCGTTCACTAAATCCAAAGACCACAAGGTCATGCTCAAAAATCTTTTGGATGAAAATGACAGACTTAGACTGAGAACCGAAACCATACAAAAGTTTGACTCTCTAAACGCCAGCGTAAGCTCAGAAAATAAAATCGATGTTGAAAATGCATCTGAGCTTAACGAAGACGAAAACATGAGTGAAATTTCTGTAGAGGATACGGTTGACTGCTCAGAATTTGTTAAAAGCGAAACTGAAAACCACAAAAATCTTATTTCTGAAAATTCTGTGGAATTCGCTAGATTGTCCCAACAAAAGTCCCCGAAATTAGTAGAAAAAGCTGTTGTGTATCAAAAAGTCAGGAACACTCCGAATCAGGTATACAAAGTGACTGGAGTAACCGAACATCAAACAGCTGAACTCACGGCTATTGTTAACGAAGACAATGCTGATGGCTGTGATGAGTTCTTCTGGGAAGCTCCTATTGATAATGGAAACGAAACCGTTGGCCTATCTGAAAGAACCTCCTGGATGAAGAAAGGGAGATACATACCTGAACCCTTGAACAAACCTGATAATTTCAGTGAACCAAGCACAAGTGGTACAAAAGATACTCCTCAAGAGGTTGATCGTTCAGCAAAAGAAGACATTCCTTCAACGCCAACATCTCGAAGTGAAACTTCATCAGATACTCCTTCCACTTCCTCAGGGCAAACTGAATCTTCTTCAGATATTCCCTCTGCTCCCTCGGCTCAAAGAAAAACTCCTAAAGTTCAAAAGGAACCAGCCAAGGTGACATCAAAAGAGAAAGCGAACGTTCATCATCAACCTAAACAGATGAGGGATAAAAAGATAGAAAGGAACCTAAGATACAGGAAAAACCTTTCTGAAAGGAAACAATTCTGGCACTCCCAGAATGCATACTATTCACACAAAGACAAGAATCTGAAGTATGAAAACAATCCCGTAAGAAAGCCTGATAATTCCAACAACCGAAAGCCAAGGTTCGGTTCGCAAGAAAACAACAACCGAAAGTCAAGGTTCGGTTCGCAAGAAGATTCCAACCGAAAGTCAAGGTTCGGTTCACAAGAGGATTTCAACCGAAACTAAAGGTTCGGTTCCAAGAACAACTCCAACCGAACGCAGAGGTTTGGCTCTAAAGTCAAAAGAGAACAAGACTCGAAGGTCAGCCCCTCTAATGATCAAAAGCAAAAGGGTCACCTTGAGTCATCAGCCAGGAAGTCCTCCCCATCCAAATTCTCTCGCTCTAATTCTTCTCGTTCTTCTACTTCTACTCATTCACCTCCATCTTGCTCTAAAGCTAATCCCGCTTTTTCTCAAAAATCTCATTCATCAGCTGAACAGAAGGGAAAGCAAAAGGTCGATGAATCCAAACCTGAGCCCAAAGCAAACCAACCCAATCTTAACAAAATAAAAGTATTCACCATTAAAATGAAAGATGAAACAACTCTAATTAAAAGAACATATCTTGTTGACATCTCTCTAACTATTCCCGTTCCCATGAAAACCTCACATGGACCCAAGAAACTTTGGGTTCCTAAATCTGCTTAAGTTTTGCAGGTTATAAGTGACGAGCAGTTTGACGAAGAATGGTACATCGACAGTGGCTGCTCGCGTCACATGACAGGGAGGAAAGAGGAGCTCAGGGAATACAGATCTCTTGCAAATGGTGGCAACGTTAAGTTTGGAAATAACTCTTTCGGCACCATAAAGGGATATGGTATGATAACAAATGGTGATTTTACCATAAGGAAGGTGGCCTATGTAGAAGGACTTCAACACAACCTCATCAGTGTATCTCAGCTTGTTGGAGGTACAGGTCTCAAAGTTTCATTCGATGATGAAGGTTCTGAAATCATAGAGAAAAAGACAAAGAAAGTGATTCTGAAGTCAGAGCGAAAGGGTGAAATGTTTCCTCTGAACATGAAACCCATCAAAGGAAACCTAGCCATATGTCTGCTATCAAAAGCTCAATCCGACGAAAGCTGGTTGTGGCACCGAAGACTCTCTCATCTCAATTTCAAAGATATCAACCGACTTGTCACTGGAGGTCACGTTAGGGGTCTTCCATTGCTCAAGTTTGATAGAGAGCATTTATGTGCTGCATGCGAAATGGGAAAGCAGAGTCGTCAAAGTCACCCATCCATAATTAACACAAAAGTTGTTGAACCACTCGAATTGCTTCATATCGATTTGTGTGGTCCTTCATCTATTGAAAGCATCGGTGGTAGCAAGTACATTCTTGTTATCGTTGATGACTTCTCTCGATTTACATGGGTGTTCTTTCTAAAGCTCAAATCTGAAGCGACTCAAAAGCTGAAAGTGTTTATCAAGCAAATTGAAGTCCAGCTTAAAAAGGTCGTTCGAAACATCAGGAGCGACAATGGTCTCGAATTCAAGAACAAAGAGTTTGAAGAGTTTCTTGCAGAAAAGGGAATCAGCCATAATTTCTCAGCTCCCTACACACCACAGCAGAACGGGATAGTCGAAAGACGAAACCGATCTCTGTGTGAAGCTGCCCGAACTATGTTAAGTTTCGCTTCCTTACCTCTTTATTTTTGGGCTGACGCTATTTCTGCTGCTTGTTATACACAAAACAGGTCCTATCTCAACAAGCGATTCACGCTCACACCATATGAGATAATAAATAACAGAAAACCCAACGTGAAATTTTTGCATGTGTTTGGCTCAAGGTGTTTCATCTTTAACTCTAAAGAACACCGCAACAAGTTTGATGTCAAAGCTGACGAGGGAATCTTTCTGGGTTACTTACTCACTTCAAAGGCCTACAGGGTCCTAAACAAACGATCAAGAAGGATTGAAGAGACATACTATGTGACCTTCGACGATAGCTATGTCAAGAAGCTACAGGTCATAGATGACACTGCCAGGGAAATCTTTCCTCAAACTGGTCAAGTCACAGTCTCAATCGCCAATATGTACGAGAATTTTCTGGATCTCTTTGACGAACCGGAAAAAGCTTCTCTCTCAGAAGCAGGTGCAGCCGACAACAAAATAGATCATATGAAGCAGATGGTCGAAGATGCTGCAAGAAGAATGCATGAAGGAGAATCGCCCACTGATGAATCTCCAACCGACAATGCTTCAGTCGAGGGGGAGCCAAGCTCACAAGTCGAGGGGGAGCCAAGCTCACAAGTCCAGGGGGAGCCAAGCTCTACTACTTCAACCGAAGGTCCTTCAACAACCGAAGGTACCTCTCCAGCCGAAGATCCCTCTCCAAGCGTAGGTGCTTCAACGCCTGAAAATCCAGCACCACAAGAAACCCCTGAACCTCATGTTTCTCAAGACTCATCAATTGAGGGGGAGCATGATGATATGACGCTTGATTTCGATAGCCAATCTGAGCCAGAAGAGATGATCAACGCTGAACTAGATCCAACCTTCGATCCAAATTACCCTCCTCTTACCAAATGGACCAGAGATCATCCCATCTCTCAAGTAGTTGGTGATGTATCTGAAAAGGTTCTGACCCGATCTCAACTGAAGGCAAAACAGACATCCTTATTTTCAAAGGTTGAGTTTTGTATGTTTAACTCATTCGTATCAAAAGTTGAACCGAAGACAGTGAATACTGCCCTCGATCACTCTGATTGGGTTCAAGCAATGCAAGACGAACTGAACGAGTTTGAAAGGAACAAAGTCTGGCGCCTCATTCCAACGCCTCCAGATGCTTCAGTTGTTGGTCTTAAATGGGTTTTCCGAAATAAAATGGACAAGGAAGGTAATGTCATAAGGAACAAGGCTCGTCTGGTGGTCAAGGGATACTGTCAGGAGGAAGGAATAGATTACGAAGAGACGTTCGCTCCAGTAGCTAGGCTAGAATCTGTTAGAATATTTCTGGCTTATGCTGCTCACAAAAACTTTGAGGTTTTCCAAATGGACGTCAAATGTGCGTTTCTCAATGGAGAACTTGAAGAAACTGTGTATGTGGAGCAACCTCCTGGGTTCGTGAATGAAAAGCATCCAAATCATTGCTACATTCTGGATAAAGCTGTGTACGGCCTCAAACAAGCTCCGAGAGCCTGGTATGAAACGCTTACAAAATTTTTAAAGATGTCCAAATTCAAACAAGGTTCGGTTGACCCAACCTTCTTTCGCAAAAAGGAAGGTAACCACCTTATGATAGTTCAAATTTATGTCGATGACATCATCTTTGGCTCCACGAATCCCAGCTTAACAGCTGAATTCAGAAAGTTGATGGAGACTAAGTTTGAAATGAGCTCAATGGGTCCTATTAACTTTTTCCTTGGTTTAAACATAAGACAGGGACCCGAAGGCATCTTTATCAATCAGGAAGCTTACACAAAGACTCTCCTAGTGAAGTTTGGAATGATGGGAGACTCAAAAGTCAAAGTCCCAATGGCATTCGGCACCAAGCTGACCCCTTCACAAGATAAACCGGCTGTTGACATCACGCTCTATCGTCAAATGATAGGCTCATTGATGTATCTAACTGCTAGCAGGCCTGATATCATGTTTTCTGTGTGTTATTGTGCTCGATTTCAGGCTAACCCACGCGAACCTCACATGCTGGCAGTAAAGAACATCCTTTGCTATCTCAAGCGAACCACCTCCTTAGGTCTGTGGTATCCATCCAATTCTGGCTTCTTCGTTCAAGCCTATTCTGATGCTGACCTTGGAGGATGTGGACTCGACCGCAAAAGCACAACTGGTGGCTGTCAATTTCTTGATGGGAAATTGGTCAGCTGGCAATCCAAGAAACAAACGTGTGTGTCGCTGTCCACTGCTGAAGCGGAATATATTGCTGCTGCATCCTGCACATCACAAGTGATTTGGATCCAGAGTCAACTTCGAGACTATGGACTCAATATGAAGAAGATCCCACTATATTGTGACTCTGAAAGTGCAATTAGGATCTGTCATAACCCAGTGCAACACTCTAAAACCAAACACATAGCACTGAGGTATCACTTCATCAAAGATCATGTGGAAGATGGTAATGTCGAAGTTCACTTCGTAAGAACCACTGATCAACTGGCTGACGTCTTTACCAAAGCTCTTCCAGAAGCATCATTCAATAAAATATTGCAAGGGCTAGGAATGATGGGATCAGAGTCAGTTCCTCACACTACCTATCAATCTCAATCGTAAGAAGTGAAACCAACCGAACGTTCGGGTTCGGTTCAATCATCTGACTCGCTCATCACCTCAAAGGTAGTCTTTCTATGTTGTATATTTCTTGTACCATTTTGGTTTTCTCTATGTTAAAAGTATTTATTTCTTTTGTATCTAAATTTCTTAGTTTCTCAAAATTTTCCAAAACCGGAACCAACCGAACGTTCGGGTTCGGTTTTTCAAAATTTCGTGGAACCGAAACCAACCGAAGGTTCGGGTTCGATTTTTCAAAATTTTGTGGAACCGAAACCAACCGAAGGTTCGGGTTCGGTTTTTCAAAATTTTGTGGAACCGAAACCAACCGAAGGTTCGGGTTCGGTTTTTCAACATTTTGTGGAACCGAAACCAACCGAAGGTTCGGGTTCGGTTTTTCAAAATTTTCCTGAACCGAAACCAACCGAACGCTCGGGTTCGGTTTTTCAATCTTTTTCCAAGTTTTTTTTAATTGTTTTCTTTTCTCTTTTATAATTTTTTTTTTAGGTCTTATTTTTAATTTTTTATTATTATTATTTATTTTTATTATTTTTTTTTTATATATTTAAATTTCAAAAACTCCAAAAATATTTTCTTTCATTTTTCTTTTTGTGCTCGTTTGTTCATGAGGATATATTTGATCAATTACTTAAGTGTCCCTAGAAGCATGCTGCTGTATGTGTCCCAAGCCTCATAAGATTTTGAATAATTGCCTTCATGACCTGGTATACACAAACCTTGTCTTCCCAATAAGGCTAACTCATTTATTCTAATCGTGAGCTACCTCACACTCTTCTCACATGAGTTAAGAGTCTCCTGCTTGGTCCTTACTTTCGCAGCAGAGGTACTATGTTTTCTTTCACCATCCCCACTACACTTCTCCATTACATTCGTTTCATCCCTGTAACCCCTGAGACTCTCAGAATCTACCACTGAGGTTTATGGTTACACAACATCTGTGTTTATGTTCTTAGTTTCGTGCCACTACGAGCTAAGTGAAACCCAAAATTCAACACCAACGAATTGACGGTGACCAATTAACTTGATCAAGTTTTCACCACTGAATTGACGAATGTACCTTCATGAAATCTCAATCTCTTTTCTTTTTGCGTGGTTCCAATGAAATTGTTACACACCATGACATTTCTTCCCAAGGGATCCAGTTTTAAATTTTTATCTGAGATTTCATTTTAATCCAAGCCACTACAAAATCAACTCAAACCTACTTGTTCAACAGACTACACCGGTCTCACAAGTACTTTGTTCACATTCGTTCTTATATCAAGAATTGAATTGTTGAATCAAAGCGAAACTACCCTTAATTAGCCAAATTTAAAGAAGCCTTTCAACATTTCTTAATAAATGTTTGATCGTCATTCAACGGGATTCCACACTAACACTTTGAGGTCTCTCTTGATCTTGAAGGAAGAGATTCGTGCTCGGGATCATCAGTTTCGTGTCATAATTGACATCACAGATTATCCTAAAAAGAGTTCTTTATTTCTTTATCTTTTACACTCTTTGCACGAAAATCCTAGATTTAAAAAAAAAAAAAAAAAAAAAAAAAAAAACAAAAATTCCGTTACTAATTATTTTACAGGCTGGTTTATTACTGAGGGATTACTAATGAGGTTGTGGCCAAAAATTAGCCACGTGGGTCATTAATTGAAAACAGTTGTTTAAAAAGGGGAAAAGACAAAATGTTGCTGACTCGGCGGGAGTTAAATGGATAGAAATTCAAACGACGGTAAAAAGGAGGGCGCGTGAATTTGAAACGGCCGCGCTTTTTCTGACACTTGAGGACGCGTGTGCAATATCGAAGCGTCACACCTCTGGAGTTACAGGCGCGTGTGGAAATGGAAACGGTTCCTTACTCTGAACCGGCGCTTATTGGGCGGCGTAATCCTAGGACTCTGACACTCTCTCTCCTACGTGATCATCGCACGCCCCAACTGTCACCAATCAGTCACTCAAAAACCCGTTTCATATTTCCATAAGAGATTTGAAACGATTTTTCTCTCTCCTCTTCCACTATAAAAACCCATCAACACCACCTTTTACCTCTTTACTGCCCCCATAATTCCCAAAGCAAAATTACTCCCAAAACACTCTCCCGTTCTTCTTCTTCTCCACACCTGCAACAATGGCTGAATCTTCATCTGTTCATGCCACTTCTCAGATTCTTCCCATCAGACCTCAACAATGCCTCGTCATTGATCTGAACCCACTGGCCTATGATCCCTACATGTCGCCGGTTATCGAATGCCTCAAGTACTCCCAACTTGCTCCGGCATGGTCCAGAATTGATACGGTGCCACTGGTGGCTCTATCTCAGGTCTATGCGACGGCCTACTACGACAAGGGCGTCGACCGGGTATTCTTTGAAGTGGGAGATCACAAAACTTCCATTTCTCGCCCCCGTTTCTGCACGTTGTTAGGGTTTGCCACTGACTCATCAAGAGTTAACCCGGAGACGATTCCGGTTGGAATGTTCTACAGCATGTTCTACAACATGGGCTACACGGAAGTTCTCACCTCCGTCGCCAGGTTCAAGAAGTCATGCCTACCGCCCCAGTGGAATGGGTTATTTACAGTTCTCTTCAAGGGACTGTCAGAGAGGAGCTCAGGATCTGACGGTGCAAGTCGTCTTTTTCTTTCTATCATGTACGGCGTGTACAATGGGATAAACCTGGATTATGGGTTTGTCCTATGGCAACAGCTGCTTCAGAGCCTCTCTTCTACTTCTCGACACTCCGAGGTGTCGCTGGCCCGGTTCTGGATCTTGATCACAAGATGGGCTATGGACAGCTTTGATGTCCCAACTGCTGATGGTGCATCGATGTCTTCTATTGGTACGTTCCATACCAAGAAGATCATCGTCTCGGATGCATCAAAATTCTCCTTCATTGGCTCCATCCCGAAGACTATGTATGGAAGTGTGCCTTCAGACAGCAGTATGATCAAGGCGATCAAGGAGTTAGGGCCATCTGGTCCGAGGGAACTGACACCGGACATGCTGCGCTCGATTTATGATGCCGACAAACCGGTGGCCAGGGGTAAGAAGGCAGACAAGGGGAAGAAACCATCCAAAGCCCCAAAACCTTCTCCCAAGAAGCGCAAACAACCGAAGGCTGCTTCATCCCCACAACCGAAAAGGAGGAAGACCCAACAAAAGCGAAAGCTCGTCATTCCCTCCTCCTCAAGTGAATCCGAAGGTGGGAGTTCGGACTCTGAGGGATCCCAAGGAGACGAATCTCCTCAGCGAGGTAACACACCCCCTCGCTCACCAACCCCGGAGATGGAACTTCATCAATCCCCAGTTCCTTCCCCTCCACCCACAATCCCTATTTCCATTCCCACCATAAACCCCACAATTCCCCCAACCTCTATCCCTATACCTCCACCCATATTCACCACATCAACCGAAACACCACCTGTTACCGAAACCCCAACAGTAACCGAACCTCCTCAAACCCATACACAACCACCCCCCGAAACAAACCCCCCACCCACTCAACCAGACCCAACCAAACCCATAACACCCCCGGCTTCTCCACCACCTCAATCTCCAGAAGACGCCTCCGATGGCGGTGATCAATACCTTGGGAGTGATCACATGAACTTCGATTCGGTCTACTTTAGTCCGTTTCAAGTTCAGAGTGATGAGGAGGATGATGCTCCTGTCACACGGAAGCATCTTCGTGAGCTTAACGAGAAGATTGATCAACTTCTCGCCTCCTCTTCCAACCAGTAGTCCTCTTTGTCTGAAGCTGCCCTTCAGAAGATCGTTGACGCCTTCTCCCGGGCTCAACATGATTCAATGGCCTCAGCAACTGCTGCGATAGACACCTCCACCCGAGCCTGTGAGGCTGTGACCGAAAAAGTCGATAAACTATTCAATGACGCTTCAATCCTGCTGCAGTCTATGCAGGAAAGCTCCGAAGCCACGAAAACAACTCTGGAACCAGTTGTTCATCAATTGGCCCAGTTTGTAAAGACGGAGTTATCCTCGTTCGCTACCCTCAGACAGAACCTTAGCGACGACAACTCGGCACTTCGTGCCTCCATCGATGCCCGCTTGGCAAAGCTACAAGAGGATCTTGCGGCTGAAAATTCACTGATGGATGTCCTGGCGAGTAAGACTACCGCCCTTAAGGTGAAGAGCACCCAACTTTCCAACTCCCAGCAACAACTGGAAGCTCTTCGATCCGAGAGGGAAGTCATAAAGACGTGTGTTTCGGATGTCCACGCCGCTCTCTCAAACATCCTGGAAGCACACGACCCCATCCTTAATCACTCAGTGAGGCGTACCCTCGCTGAGAAACTCTCTCCGGCCATGGACCTCTTGAGTAAAATTGAAGGCCTACCCAGTTTCGTGTCCATTCCGAAACAAGGGGGAGATGAGCAGAAAGGATCGAAACCACCTCCGTCCTCCAAAGCTACTCACACAACCGAACCACCCCCAACTGGTCATGCCTCGGGTTCGGGTGTGAAGAACAAAGGCAAACACATAGCAGAGGATGAAGATGAAGATGAAGATGAAGACAAGGAGACTATTGCGGACATGTTAAAGAGAAAGAACAGTCGCAATACTGATGACGATGTCAGTCGTGTGGCACGTGAAGCTGAAGAAGCCGAACGTAAACAAAAAGAAGCCCACGATCTCCTTGAGAGCCGAAAGCTGCTCTTCCCTGCCTGGACCAGGGATCGTTTGATAAAAGAGGCCATAGAGACTCCAAGCATACTATGGCTCGAGCCGGTGATATCATTCGACTGCAACAACTCGGTCGATTCGCAGTTTGATATGCCGCTGACTCGAAAGGCGTTCATCTTCCACGCCTTCTCTAACATTTTCGAAGTTCCACATCCGAACGATGAGCTTGACAGGGAGCTCATTGACTTTTACCTGGAGGCCGCTCGCCCTCAATACCTTACATGGAGCGCCCAGAAGATTGTCAATGTTCGGGTGCTGAAGCCTTATGCCGTGGGGAGATTCACTAACGTAAAGTTCAAGCTCATCCGAGGATCTGCAAGAATTGCTCACATGATCACCCTGGCGGATCTACCCAATCTGAACCCTCATGATTGGATAGTCTTGTACAATATCCTGCTGACAAATGAATCAGAATTTGGTCCCATCATAGACCATGTCAAAAGGATGCTGGCATGCTATATCATGGAGGTGGCCCTAATGGATCAGGAGGTTGCCACAGTTTTTAAGAAGAAACCGAAAGTCAAACCTGTGGGATCAGCCAGTGATCTAAATCAAATGCAAATGGGCAAGATAGATTCGAGGCGAAACTCTGTGATGTTCACTAGAGCCGAAGGACAGAAATGTCTCTTCGCTTTAGCTGACAAACATCTTTACACCACAACTTGCTTGGAGCACGTCCTATCAATCGTCAAGCGGTGTAAAGACAATTCGGCTGATGATATCAAGTACTTCAATGATATGATCAATTGGTACATCCGGTTTAGACAGACCATCCTTTCCATAACCAAGTGTATGTTTAGTACCGTGAAGAAGAAGGTACCAGCTTCAGCCGCCGGCCCAAGTAGGAAGTGAAGGTCTCGCTCCAAATTGACGCAAAGGGGGAGATTGTTGGGCTGAAAAGAGTTTTGATGTTGCGTCTTTTGGGCTCGTTAGATTAGCCTTTTATTCTCCGGTTTGGGCCTGTCCAACCGAGAGCCTTTTATGTATTGTATATAAGTTTAATGCTTGCATGCATATTAGGTTAAGATTCTAGAAATTATCGATATAGCGATTGATCAAGAGTATTAGATTGTCCAGTAATCGTTCTTGTAATCTTCTAATCCTTTACAGTTGATGTTCTTAATCGAGCTCTTCTAAGGATTTTATTTAATCATTCAACACGATTGATTCAAGCTGTTTTGTTCTTAATATTGCTTTCTGGTTTGCTATTATTATTGCGTTCTTGCTGTTTCTTATTCATATACTTGTTCAAGATCTAATCGATCTTCATAGATTAAAAGTTGTTTTAATCCCATCACATTCAACCAAGAAAAAAGGATGTTACAACTCTTCCCCACTTAAATTAGATTTCATCCTCGGAATCAATCCTTTCTACCCACCAGCAACGCCGGATAACTAAAACACATCTTCCACTACCCCTGAGGTATAAAATTACTATTCTACCGGAAATCCAAAATTCTAAACCCTGTCTAACCCCGTGAAAGACAACCTGTGATAAAACACATTCATTTCAATTTGACTTCGTATTCAGACTGATTATAACTCTTTAGTTCCTTGATAATCTTGTTGTTTCAACTGAAAACAGAATCACTAACCGATCCTTGCTGGTGAAAATTTCCACTTGGTCGAAAGCTTAGAATAATCCTTCGAGTAAAAGACTCATATTGGAGCTAACGAATCCATGAACACAATGAGCAACAAGATACAATTTGGGAGTTAAACATTCTAATGCTCAACAAGACACTGATTCCTTAACTGCCGAACCGATACACCGATGCTATAATTATGAAGTCCCATAACTAGCCAGACCTACACATAGGTAGGCCCATTCCAAAGCACAGTCACAAGGTATTTTTCTGCCATTCGAAATAAAAACATCCGTTTTTGGCCCTGAACCTTCCAACTGATAATCCGATACACAAATTCTTGAATCTATAACCTTCTATGGTAATATATTGCATATAAATATATGCCATAAAGTTCCAATGCAATTCTTGACCAAAACCCCACTCGGTGCCTAACTCAAAACCTTAGATCCAAGGATTTACACTTGCATTTCACCTTAAATCTTCTGATTTCACAGCCTCCATTCACTTACTAGGATATAAAGATCCCCAATCCACCACTGAGACTACCAGTCTCACACCTAGTCTAGCCACCATGTTTCTGAGAGTCCAAATGATAAGGTTACCCTAGCCTATTCATCACCCTTTGTCAGTCACTAACCACATAATCATCCCGCTAAACCAAGATCAAAAACCTTGACCCAACTGGTCCCTACCAGGTCTCACCTGCACTGCCATAATCATGCAGGTCTGGCCCACGAGTCTCACCCCCATCAAGAGCTACACATACCTACCCTTGCCTCGGACCCCAATGGACCTCTTCTTATAACAGAGATATGCTCTCCGACAATCCTGTCCACCTTGCCCAAGGCACAAACTGATCCTCCTATTTACCAATGACCATCCCAACGATGGTCTATCTCAATCTGACGAACACTATGATCCCACTACAAACTTACAACACTCCCATACTATTTACCAATCCAGTGAATGATAAGGCCACCCTCCAGTCTTATGACACGTCAAACCCGCCATGGTTGCCACCCATGGTCTTACCACACTTATACCATATTAACCCTAATCATCCTAAGTCGAATATGCATCCGACTATATCGCAATCTGGTGTTTGGGTCATGCTTCGAACCCTAGAGCCTTAATTAGAAAAGATAGACAGAGAGGCCCTAACGCTACTCTCGACCTGGATCCATCCATATACCCTCCATGCGTCACTACATATGTGTAATGAAACCCGAATATCCTTCCATGTGAAATCCTTTAGACCAATGATTCTCCCCTATTGGCTTGATTGCGTCCATCCAATCCATTATATTTGAGGGATTTCTAATCAAATCTGCAACCTTGCGATTCAAACTGTTAACATCCTAAGCTTACAAATGTCAGCGCTCTATTACTAGCCAATCACAATGGTCGTGCAACTCTAAAAATCCAGATGAATAGTCCCTGAAATCTTAGCAAGCCTGAAAGTCCCAATCACTTCCCATGATACACTCCAAATCCTTACGTTATTTATGCTGGTGACAAAGACTATAACCCTTGACTTCACCTGGATCTTCATTCCTACTTCCCATCCTCAGAAGGATTTATGAATTCTAACCAACTTCACCTTCATAATTATTAAATCCCCTTGGCACATCCACTAGCCAAACAACCCATACGATTGCCACCCTCACCTTCTTGCTACCACTCCTTCCCTAGAAACGATAGTGATTTGGACCTAAAGGTCCTTCCATAGACAACGGCCGATCCTACCATAACAAATGTTAGCACTTCTAAACTCTTACTCTGTTGGTGGACTACTCCTTCTGATTCGGCTATAGATCTTCCAAACAATACCCTTGAACTGACCCCATCAAGGAACCGGAACAACAACCGAACAGTTGAATCCTGCTCAACAAGATATAACCCTTTAAAGATTCTTGGCATTCAAGAATGGCATATGACAATTCTTGAGGATATAACTCGGGTGATAGTAGATAACTGAACCAAGATAATGCTGACCCATACAAATACAAGATACAACCCTCTAAAGATTCTTGGCATGCAAGAATGGCATATGATAATTCTTGATAATGAGCATGATGAAAGCAAAAGATAATATATCCACAACACCATCTAATGAAACTTTGGCACCCACTGAATGAAACTACAATGTTCGACTCTTTGCTGCTGGGGCTCCTTACTTATCCTCACGACCGCCAGTGATCCTCAAAGTAACCGGAGCAGGTACACTCATTGCTCCACCCCTCAATATCAGACATGTGACCTTCTTGTGGTCCACCTCGTTTGGAATGAAAAGACATCATACACGACCCACGAGGTCAATCCCTACTAAATGACCTATCATACCAAAACTAAAACATCCTTGACCTGTCTTATGACATCCTCCCTCATGGGTCCTCCTACACTTGGCACAACAGCCCCGACCCTGATGGCCTCTCGAATGTGAATCCTGGTTCTGCTGTGGTTGCCTCTTCCTGAGATGCTCCAAATAAATCTCATGCTATCGGGCTCTAGCCATCATATCATTCAGGGTCTCACACGCTGACAAACTCACAAACTCTTTGATGTCATCCCTCGGCATGTCATGATACCTTACCTTCTTCATCTCCTCATCCACTCCATATTGCAGAACCAATAAAGCTCTCTCTCGGAACTTGGTAGTGATCTATGCCACAGTCTTTGTCGTTTGGCGAAAGTCCGAAAACACTTTGCCAACTGATGCACCTCAATAGTTGGTGCAAACTCGACCGTAAACCTGGTCACAAAGACATCCCCGATCATCGTCTCTAGGGCTTTGCCTCACAAAGAAAAGTGTACCTCCTCCCACTAATCTCAGGCTTTGTCTTTCATAAGACAAGACACAAATCTGACCTTCAACCCGTCAGGGCAGGAACTCTTCATGAAAGTGTTAGCCATATCCGCTAACCATCTCGTACTGGCAATGGGTCCTTCTCACCAAAGAACTCATGAGCTCCACAAACATAGAACTCATGGAAAGAAAGAGTGCAAGCTCCAACAATATCCATCACCTCAATACAGAATGCGCCCAGACGCTCATCCAAAATCTATAAAATCCCCTCCTTGACCATACCAAAGATTACAGGATTTTGCTCCAAGATACCGCATTTAATCTGTGACGAGATGAACTCCTGCATCCTCTTATCAATTGGCTCAGTAGCTGTAACTGAGCCTAAACCAGAAGCTGAACCTCCTCCTAGTATGCTCATCGCCACACGAAGACAAATTAATCATACCAATAATCGGAACATACCCAAGAATCCACATCCCACGGGTTTCCTAGATTCTCCAAGATTATCCTCAATTTCAGTATGGATCATGTGCTTACTGTTAGAACACTGAAAGTGACCCTCTTGAACTTTACAGATACGCAGCCAACTTGCTACCGCAATGAAAGAATCTACCGTAGTCATCCGAAGTCAGAAGACAGCAAGCTTTTGAACTTAGTCTTTTTTGTCTTTTCTTTATGCTTTCTATTTTCCAGTATGCCTTGCATGGCTACATCTAGAAGTTATCTTTTGTAATGCTTGAGTCTCTATAAATAGAGCTCACTTGTTCTGAATAATATACGCATCTTCAAGTATCTTTACCACTTATCTCCGAAATCTTCTTCTCTCATTTTCTCACAATCATATCTGATCATAATCTCTCTTCGGAGCAAGTCCTTGTGACTTCTTCACTAAGATTGATCTCTCTTACTAACTTTGGTTTGAATGTATTCCAAGTTATGAATCAACTTACGTGTATTCTTGATATAACAATTGTTGTCATTTACATTACTTTACATTCCGCATCTAACTCACTAACTCCTATCTATTAATATTATTGTTGAGCTAACAGATCCTTCGAGATTAACTATTCCGCTATATACTTGTTCTAACCATTTTTGTTCAAGTGTATCTCAAAGTTCTTCTCTCAACAATTGGTATCAGAGCCAGAGTGGTTGCTTTTTGAATGTCGGAACTCTGATTTTTCAAAGATCCTTCCATACCACTGAAGCTCACTTCTAAACAAAACTTCAAATGGCACAATCGTTATCACTGAATGTTTCCAACATTGTTGGTGGTTCCAATCGAGCCCCAATACTAGATGCAAATGAGTATCACCACTGGTCTCAAAGGATGGAGAAATATCTCAAACGACTTGGTAGAGACGTCTGGAGATCTTTAGAAGAAGGACCCCATGTTCCAGTCCTTACCCCTGTTCAAACTGATGGAGCCACAGCAAGACTTGGAGGAGGTCAACCAGCCTTGAATCATCTTACAAAATATGATGTAGACAAAATGGAAAGTGATGCTATTGCCTTTTATGAAATCTCTTGTGGAGTTGCTCCTGACAACTTCGACATCATCATAAATTGCAAATCAGTAAAGGAAATTTGGTAAGTTCTCAAAAACTTGTATGAAGGTTTAGAGAAGGCTCAAGACAAGAAGCTCACTACAACACTCGATGAATTCAATAATTTAAAATCCCACTCTAGTGAAAGTTTGGAAGATTCTTTTAAAAGGTTCAATTTGATTGTCACAAAACTATCCAATGCGGGTACCATCCGCAGCAATCATGAAACAAATCTGCAGTTTCTAAATGGCTTAGGAAGACACTGGACAACAGCCAAAATGATTGTACAAGGTGACATGAAGATTCACTCCTTATCTCTTTATAAACTTTATGGAGAATTGCAAGCTCAAGAGTCCACTGTACTCAAGGAATGCTTAGACTTCGGAGGACCACTTACATTAGTAGCCCAATCACCTCACACTCAAACCTATTCCACCTCATATGACTCTCCACCACAATCATATGAAGCTGACTTAGAATATAACGACGAAGAAGAGTTTCAGAATGCCATTGCTCTTATTAGTCAGAAATTCAATCGCTTACCACCTTCATTTCACAAAAACCAACAATTTAATAGACCACCTTTCGACCGCAACTTTCAGAACAATCATTTTCGTTCCACTAAAAACCCTCTCCCTCCACTACAGTCTCAGCATACACAGTCAAAAGAAGTTCCACCGTAGTTCCAATCAACTGACTCCAGTACCTCTATAGAAGACAAGAGTGATGTCATCATATGTCACAAATGCAACAAGGAAAACCATTTTGCCAAAGATTGCAAGGCAAATGTAGTAAAAGATAGAGCCTTCTATCTTCGAATGGCTCAAGAACTGGAAGATAAAGAAAAGGGAAAGGCCTACGTTGCTCAAGTAAAACGGAATCATAAAGTGTGGTCATCAAGAGATGAGGATGAAGAAGTTCTTAGCAAAGGAAAAGGCAAGATTTGTATGGTAGCAACAGCTGATGAAGATGGCTCATCCAATCCAAAGAAGAACCATTGCTACATGGCTAAAAATGGAACTCTCAACATTATGGAATAGGTAAAACTCATGATTCAAACTGTAAATTACAACATGCATGATTGTCAACCTTTCATAGACACTCAATGACATTTGTGCTGTCGTCCTTACAGACTACAATAAAGCCCTAGATGAGAAGAACATTGCTTTGCAGGAGATGTTCCATGTTAGAAGACGTTTGGTCAATAAGAGACTCAAAATGGCAATGTTAGAGAAGGATTTAATGTTAGAACAGGATGCTAGAATGCTTAGTGAAACTCAATTAGAAATAGCTTTAAATCAAAGAGATCTAGCACAAAATGAAATTGTACATTTAAATCTTTTAACTGAAAACTGTTTAATGAAACTGAGGCCATTGAGAATCTTGTCAATAATGGGAATGTTGATAACACCTTTTACCGGGGTTGGTCCAATGGTTACCCAACCGCAACGGACTCATCACCTCGGTTCACACCGGAACGTCCCTATGTCCCACCAGACCGCAATTTCTTATTTTCAGTCAATAACAAAACATTTCCTGAGGATATCCAAGCCCAATTTGGAAAACTTCATGATTTGAGTAATAATTGTGTTATAGAAGAAATTCTCTGAATCTTCTACTCATGTCAACAACACAGATTCTCATACATCATCTGTAGTTGATGAGGAAAATGTTATTGAAAGTCCTGAAGTCTCTTTAGACTTCCCATCCTTACAGTCTGACTGCAGTATCTCTGACTGCATTCACATACCGCAATCTGTCCCATTACCTAATATCAATTGTCCCAAAGAAGTATTCACCAAGACTTACTCTGCCGTAGTCCAAAACACTACTCCACGGATTAAAGTCAAGAGTTCTGTGATCATTGAACCAATTAATCATGAATTACCAATTGAAAATTTTGAGTTTGGTCAATGTTCTCAAAGTCCTAATTTCTCAAGTTCGGATGAATCGAGTCACTATTTTTCAAAAACCTCTAAAGATTCTAGGAAACCGCAATTAAATATCACTGACTGGGATTATCCTAAGACCGAAGCAAAAATAGTTTTTAAAGAAGAATTTCGTTCTCATGGCAAACAACAAGAAATTAGCTCAAAAATTAAGAAATCCATGAAATATCCATAATCAAAAAGTCCTGGGGAGTTTGTTCTTTCAAATTACCATTTCAAGAAAACTGTTTCCAAGAAAACAAAAAGAAAGGAGTTCACTGTTTCTGACAATACTCAAAAAACAATTCAAACATGAGGATAAGTCTTTTTGTTCAAATGGATTTCAAATATATTCTATTAATGACCCAAAATGGAAGGGTATCTTACCTATTCCAACCATTTCAGTATCACAGTCCCAAAAATGGAAAGGAATTTTGCCAACTCCGGCACCCAAAAAGTCATTTCAAACGTTTAAGAAATCACATCACAAAAGGTCAGCACGTATCTTCACACCTGCCAGACCTGCACAAAACACCTTTTCAAAACACACAAACAAAAAGGTCAAATCTGACAATCCTTTGAATGGAAAAAAACATACTTTATCTTCAAAACCTCAGACCAGGTCAAAGGTCAAGAAAGATGACAAAAAGTTCTCTTGTCAATGTCAATGTGGAGGAATTCGAAAAACTTTCAACACCCAGAATTTTCAGGGTCAATTCTAATAATTACTCATAATCTCACAAAACTCCAAAGATTTTCAAACACCCAGGACTAGGTTTGAAAGTTGACTTAAAACCTGTCCCTGCCACCTCGTATCATGCATCGATTAACACATCGTATGTGACCTCGGGCTCCAAACTCACTTGGGTGCCCAAATTAACCACTTAACTCTGTAGGCATTGTGCAAGGAGGATCAAGAAGAAGAATGGTTGATCGACAATGCCTGCTCCTTGCACATGACCGGAAGTTTAGAGTACCTTCGCGATTTCAGGCCTATATGCAATGGTGGAAATGTCAGATTTGGAAACAATGCAAATGGCATCATATGAGGTTACGGTGTTCTCACCACGGGGAACTTTTCCATTCAGAAGGTTACTTATGTAGAAAGTCTTAAACACAATCTCATTAGTGTTGGCCAAATATGTAAAGCAGGCCATCGAGTGGAATTTGATGATCAATTTTGTTACATAATGACGGGTGATCGAAGCACTTGCTTAATCAAATCTCGCTCCGAAGGCATGATGTATCCTCTGGATGTTTCTCTCATCATTGGTAAACCACATCTATGTTTTCTTTCTAACGCTGTATCCGAAGTCAGCTGGCTATGGCATCGCAAGCTAGCTCATCTCAACTTCAAATACATCAACAATCTAGTCACTGGTGAACTGGTCCGTTGTCTCCCTATTCTCAAAATTCAACAATGATACTCTCTGTCCAGCCTGTGACTGTGGAAAACAAGTCAAAGCAAGTCACCCTCTGATAATGGATTCATCTATTTCAGAGCCTCTGGAACTATTACACATTGATCTCTGCGGTCCTTCAACTGTAGCCAGTCTTCACCACAATACCGGTTATTGTTGATGATTTCACTCGCTTTACATGGGTCTTCTTCCTCAAACTCAAATCAGAGACACCGCAGATCTTTATCAACTTCATCAAAGAAATAGAACTTCAGATCAGGCTTCCAATCAGACGCATCCGCAGTAATAATGGAACTGAATT
Organism: Lactuca sativa; assembly: GCF_002870075.4. NCBI lineage: Eukaryota > Viridiplantae > Streptophyta > Magnoliopsida > Asterales > Asteraceae > Lactuca > Lactuca sativa. The sequence continues at coordinate 130,960,566 of NC_056624.2, read as the reverse complement.
CAGTAGTCATCTTCTCAACAGTTTCTTGGTGTCCAAGGGTATTTCTCACAACTTCTCAGCACCCTACACTTCACAACAAAATGGTGTTGTCGAACGAAGAAAGCGCACATTAGTACAAGCAGCCAGATCCGTGCTTTACTCCGCCCATCTTCCTCTCTACTTCTAGGCTAAAGCTGTGGCAACTGCGTGCTTTGTCCAGAACCGAAGCATTGTGTGCAAACGTCTCAACAAAACACCATACGAAGGTCTTAACAACCGCAATCCGAATGTTCTTTCTTTCGTATCTTTGGGTGTAGATGTTTCGTGATCAACAACAGAGATCAGCTTAATAAATTTGCACCAAAGTCTGATGAGGGCATCTTCCTTGGTTATTCCACTAACAAGGTTGCCTATCGAGTACTTATCAGACGTACAAGGATGATCATTGAAAGCTTTGATGTGAAATTTGATGATTCTCACATCCGCAATGCCCCTTCATCGACTGAAACCACCGCAATCATGGAATGTGACATTCCTGCATCTTCTGGTGTCACACCCCGAAAACCAAAGGCGGAAACGTTCCCGGGGTTGACTCCACGTTGAGTATCAAATTCAATGTACATAGTAATCACAATAAACAACCATTACATTACATATATATGAAAGTTTACATTTGGTTCAAAAGTAAATTGTACAAAAGTTATACATATATCATATGAACAAAAGAGATGAGTCCTCAGAGCACTCTGTCTTCACCAAAAGATATCGCCGGGTACCTGTCTAACTTGGACCTGAGAATACAAGCAGTTTGAAAATCAGCATAAAGCTGGTGAGTTCATAAGCGGTTTTGATTTGTGAAAATGTATCGGTTTCCTTTAGTTTTCTGAAAAGGTTTGATATCCAAGAAAATCCCATATTTTCTTATGTAAAGTAGTTAAGTTATCTTTTGTTATAGTTCTGTTACAAGTTATAAGTTAACCCCAGGAAAATCCCATATTTTCCTAAATGCAAGATTGATTGAATAACACATAGTATAGTTTAATATACAAAACTATAATTTAGACGAACTGTAAATAGAAAGTATTTTGAAAACCTTGGGACTAACATCCCGAACCAGTTATAAGATAATTCGATAAAGACCATGGGATCACTATCCCAAAAATAGATATAAGATAGCTTGATAAACCATGGGATAACTATCCCGAAACTAGATATATGATAGATTGATAAAATCATGGGATTATCATCCCGTATAAGATTTAGTTTCAAAACCATGGGATTACCATCCCGAACGAGATATAGACACAAGATCATGGGATTATCATCCCGAACGAGATATAGACACAAGATCATGGGATTATCATCCCGAACGAGATATAGATACAAGACCATGGGATTATCATCCCGAACAAAATATAGATTCTAAACAAAATCCTAGCTGTGAATAAGTTTATATTAATACGTATTGTGAGTCGGGTAACCATGTTGATATGACAACGAGACCTCCTTGACGTTAGTCAGACGTCGAATGATATACAGAATTTGTCACCCCAGGCGTGCCCGCCTAACTGTAGCTAGCAGTTAAGGTGTGGGATTGTCAGTCCCGAATAGATCTATTCACAAATTCCTCGCTCTCCCTCCAGGAGACTCTGGTTACACTTCCGGAGAGGATTTACTTGATCATCCATAAAGGGTAGTGACTATCTCACAAGCTAGTATTAAACTATTCACAGGATTCTCATACGATACCAAACATACAAAGATTTCAAGACATGATACAGTGAAAATAGTTACATACAGGAAACTATCTGGCAATACATTCAAATGATACGGAGATAAACTAATTCAGACATAGTTTATCAAATAACTTTATACAGATATCAGTACATGATATAAAGAGAAATATAGAACCCCAAATTATTCCCATAATAATTTGATTAGTTTGGTTATTTTCTTAACTAAAATCCATTTAGTTGAAATTGATAAATCATTCCTTATGCTCAACATAATACATAAGGAGTAAAGGAGTTTATAAGTTTGCCAGATAATATTTGAAACATATTAATGTTATAATTCGAAAACAGTTATAGTTTTGCTTGTATTCCCCCCCTGAAAACATTGAAAAACACGGAAAAAGGCGTAGGGGTATGAA